>NC_041389.1:576514104-576585754 GCF_002162155.2 Triticum dicoccoides | reverse complement strand
GGTAAGGTTTCTCTCCTCTCTTTTATTTCTATTCTGTTTTATATTTTTCTATTTCTGCAATTTGTTTTTGATTTGTTTTAAAATATCAAATCATTTTATAAAATCCTGGAAATAATTATGGGTACTTACTGAATTATTTCAGTGACCCTTATCAATTTCCAACATTTATTTGAGCATTTAAATTATTTATAGTATTTAAATGCCCAAAGTCAAATACAATATGATTTAATTCAAAAATCCAAAAATGACCTAAGAATATAATCATCATTTTTGGCAGAGGTTTCCACCTTAACCAGAAATCATGAACTTTTCTTAGGAACCTTTTGGGTTTATTGAAAAGATTTTAATTCACCCTAGTTGAGTTGATTTAATGCTAGGGTTTGAACATCCCCATTTCAATCTTAGGCAAAATTTAAACATGATGCAAACATGAAGCTAGCCTAGAGCACTACCAGCAGCTAGGGATGTGACAGGTCATACACCCAATGAAAATAGTTTGTTAGATCTCGATCGTAGTGATACACATATTCATAACATTGATGCCAAAAGATGCAAAGTTAATAATGATAGTGCAAGTTATTTGTGGCACTGCTGTTTGGGTCATACCGTGTAAAGCGCATGAAGAAACTCCATAAAGATGGATTTTCGGAATCACTTGGTTATGAATCATTTGATGCTTGCGAACCATGCCTTATGGGCAAGATGACTAAAACTCCTTTCTCTGGAACAATGGAATGAGCTACTGACTTATTGGAAACAATATATACCGATGTATGCGGTCCAATGAGTGTTGATGCTCGTGGCGGGTATCATTATTTTCTGACCTTCACAAGTTGAATGGAGCAGATATGAGTATATCTACTTGATGAAACATAAGTCTGAAATAATTGAAAGGTTCAAAGAATTTCAGAGTGAAGTGCAAAAATCATCGTAACAAGAAAATTAAGTTTCTACGATCTGATCGCGGAGACGAATATTTGAGTTACGAGTTTGGTCTTCAATTAAAACAATGTGGAATAGTTTCACAGCTCACACCACCTGGAACACCACAACGTTATGGTGTGTCCGAACATCGTAACTGCACTTTATTGGATATGGTGCGATCTATGATGTCTTTTATTGATTTACCATTATTGTTTTGGGGTTATGCATTAGAGACAGCTACATTCACGTTAAAAGGGCACCATCTAAATCCGTTGAGACGACACTATATGAACTGTGGTTTAGTAAGAAACCCAAGTTGTCGTTTCTTAAAGTTTGGGGCTACGATGCTTATGTGAAAAAGTTTCATCCTGATAAGCTCAAACCCAAATCAGAGAAGTGCGTCTTCATAGAATACCCAAAGGAAACTGTTGGGTACTCCTTCTATCACAAATCCAAAGGCAAAACATTCGTTGCTAAGAATGGATCCTTTCTATAGAAGGAGTTTCTCTCGAAAGAAGTGAGTGGGAGGAAAGTAGAACTTGATAAGGTAATTGTACCTTCTCCCAAATTGGAAAGTAGTTCATCACAGAAATCAGTTCCAGTGATGCCTACACCGATTAGTGAGGAAGTTAATGATGATGATCATGAAGCTTCAGATCAAGTTACTACCGAACCTCGTAGGTCTTCCAGAATAAGATCCGCACCAAAGTGGTACGGTAATCCCGTTCTAGAAGTCATGTTACTAGACCATGATGAACCTACGAACTATGAAGAAGCGATGGTGAGCCCAGATTCCGCAAAATGGCTTGAGGCCATGAGATCTGAGATAAGATCCATGTATGAAAACAAAGTATGGACTTTGATTGACTTGCCCAATGATCGGTGAGACATTGAGATTAAATGGATCTTCAAGAGGAAGACGGACGCTGATAGTATTACTATCTACAAAGCTAGAATTGTCGCAAAAGGTTTTCGACAAGTTCAAGGTGTTGACTACGATGAGAGTTTTTCACTCGTATCTATGCTTAAGTCTGTCTGAATCATGTTAGCAATTGCCACATTTTATGAAATCTGGCAAATGGATGTCAAAACTGCATTCCTTAATGGATTTTTTAAAGAAGAGTTGTATATGATGCAACCAGAAGGTTTTGTCGATCCGAAAAGTGCTAACAAAATGTGCAAGCTCCAGCGATCCATCAATGGACTGGTGCAAGAATCTCAGAGTTGGAATATACGCTTTGATAAGTTGATCAAAGCATATGGTTTTAATACAGACTTGCGGTGAAGCCTGTATTTACAAGAAAGTGAGTGAGAGCACTACAACATTTCTGATAAGTATATGTGAATGACATATTGTTGATCGAAAATAATGTAGAATTTTTCTGGAAAGCATAAAGGAGTGTTTGAAAGGATTTTTTCAAAGAAAGACCTTGGTGAAGCTGCTTACACATTGAGCATCAAGATCTATAGAGATAGATCAAGACGCTTGATAAGATTTTTCAAAGAGTACATACCTTGACAAGATTTTGAAGTAGTTCAAAATGGAACAGTCAAAGAAAGAGTTCTTGCCTGTGTTGCAAGGTGTGAAGTTGAGTAAGACTCAAAACCCGACCATGGCAGAAAATAGAAAAGAATGAACAGTCATTCCCTATGCCTCAGTCATAGGTTCTATAAAGTATGATATGCTGTGTACTAGACCTATTGTATACCTTGCTCTGAGTTTGGCAAAGGAATACAATTTTGATCTAAAAGTAGATCACTAGAACAGCGGTCAAGAATATCCTTAGTGAGGACTAAGGAGATGTTTCTCGATTATGGAGGTGATAAAAGAGCCAGTCATAAAAAGTTACAATGATGCAAGCTTTTACACCAATCCAAATGACTCTAAGTCTCAATCTGGATACATATTGAAAGTGGGAGCAATTAGCTAGAGTAGCTCCATGCAGAGCATTGTGGACATAGAATATTTGCAAAATACATACGGCTCTGAATGTGACAGACCCGTTGGCTAAACTTCTCTCATGAGCAAAACATGATCATACCTTAGTACTATTTGGGTGTTAATCACATAGCCATGTGAACTAGATTATTGACTCTAGTAAACCCTTTGGGCGTTGATCACATGACGATGTGAACTATGGGTATTAATCACATACAGATGTGAATATTGGTGTTAAATCACATGGTGATGTGAACTAGATTATTGACTCTAGTGCAAGTGGGAGACTGAAGGAAATATGCCCTAGAGGCAATAATAAAGTTATTATTTATTTCCTTATTTCATGATAAATGTTTATTATTCATGCTAGAATTGTATTAACCAGAAACATAATACATGTGTGAATACATAGACAAACATAGTGTCACTAGTATGCCTCTACTTGACTAGCTCGTGAATCAAAGATGGTTAAGTTTCCTAGCCATGGACAAAAGAGTTGTCATTTGATTAATGGGATCACATCATTAGGAGAATGATGTGATTGACTTGACCCATTCCGTTAGCCTAGCACTTGATCGTTTAGTATATTGCTATTGCTTTCTTCATGACTTATACAAAGTTCCTACAACTATGAGATTATGCAACTCCCGTTTACCGGAGGAACACTTTGTGTGCTACCAAACGTCAAAACCTAACTGGGTGATTATAAAGGTGCTCTACAGGTGTCTCCGAAGGTACATGTTGGGTTGACGTATTTCAAGATTAGGTTTTGTCACTCTGATTGTCGGAGAGGTATCTCTGGGGCCTCTCGGTAATACACATCACTTAAGCCTTGCAAGCATTGTAACTAATGAGTTAGTTACGGGATGATGTATTACGGAACGAGTAAAGAGACTTGCTGGTAACGAGATTGAACTAGGTATTGGATACCGACGATCGAATCTCGGGCAAGTAACATACTGATGACAAAGGGAACAACGTATGTTGTTATGCGGTTTGACCGATAAAGATCTTCATAGAATATGTAGGAGCCAATATGAACATCCAGGTTCCACTATTGGTTATTGACCAGAAACAGTTCTAGGTCATGTCTACATAGTTCTCGAACCCGTAGGGTCCGCACGCTTAACGTTACGATGACAGTTATATTATGAGTTTATGAGTTTTGATGTACCAAAGGAGTTCGGAGTCCCTGATGAGATCAGGTACATGACGAGGAGTCTCGAAATGGTCGAGACGTAAAGATCAATATATTGGACGACTATATTCGGGCTTTGGAAAGGTTCTGAGTGATTCGGGTATTTTTCGGAGTACCGGAGAGTTACGGGAATTCGCCGGGAGAAGTATTGGGCCTTATTGGGCCGTACGGGAAAGAGAGAGGGGCTGCCTAGGGCAGGCCGCGCGCCCCCAAGGCCTAGTCCGAATTGGACTAGGGGGAGGGGCCGCACCCCTTCCTTCCTTCCCTTCTCTCTTCCCTTTCCTTCTCTCCTACTCCTACTACATGGAAGGTCTCCTAGTTGGACTAGGAAAGGAGGGAGTCCTACTCCCAGTGGGAGTAGGACTCCTCCCTGGCGCGCCCTCCCTTGGCCGGCCGCCCCCTCCCCCTTGCTCCTTTATATACGGGGGCAGGGGGGCACCCCATGACAGACAAGTTGATCTACGGATCGTTCCTTAGCCGTGTGCGGTGCCCCCCTCCACCATATTCCACCTCGGTCATATCGTCGCGGAGTTTAGGTGAAGCCCTGCGCCGGTAGAACATCATCATTGTCACCACGCCGTGGTGCTGACGGAACTCATCCCCAACGCTTTGCTGGATTGGAGCTCGGGGAACGTCATCGAGCTGAACGTGTGCTGAACACGGAGGTGCCGTACGTTCGGTGCTTGGATCGGTCGAGTCGTGAAGACGTACGACTACATCAACCGCGTTGTGATAATGCTTCCACTTACGGTCTACGAGAGTACGTGGACAATACTCTCCTCTCTCGTTGCTATGCCATCACCATGATCTTGCATGTGCGTAGGAAATTTTTTGAAATTACTACGTTACCCAACAAAATTCCCTAGAGTGAGGAGGACGAAGAGTCCCGCGGGCAGAATAATGGAGGCCAAAAACCCTTCCCCTCCGAGGTCAAAACGGTAAACATGATTTACGCAACTCATATACCGCGCACTAAGGTATGTATACTCCATCGAGCCCGTCGCGCCCAACCTTAACCCATGGTCGTCTTGCCCGATCACCTTTGACCATAGGGACCACACGACTAGTATCCGTCATGGAGGTTCGGCGGCCCTAGTCCTTGATCCCATTGTCGATGGGTTTCACCTCACAAGGGTCCTCATGGACCGAGGCAGTAGCCTCACTCTGCTCTAAGCGGACACAATGATGAACATGGGGATCGACCCAGATAGAATCAAACCTAGCAACACCACCTTCAAGGGGGTGATTCCGGGCATGGAGGCCGGTGCTTGGGGATCGTGACCCTTGAGGTCATATTTCGATCTTCAGACAATTTCCAGAGTGAGGACTTGATCTTTGATATCGTGTTATTCCGTAGTGGCTATCACGCCCTCCTCGGCTGGACTGCATTTGCTAAATTCAACATCGTCCCGCACTATGCATATCTTGAGATCAAAATGTCGGGCCCTTCAGGCATCATATCGATCAACGGCAATACTAAGCGCTTGATGACCCACAAGTATATGGGGTCAATTGTAGACTTTTCGATATGTAAGAGTGTCAAACCCAACGAGGAGCAGAAGGAAATGACAAGTGGTTTTCAGCAAGGTAATGTGTGCTAGTGCTAAAATTGTGAGTAGCAGAGTAGTTTGATAGCAAGATAATGTTGTAATGAGCAAGTAACAATAGTAGTAACAAAAGTGCAGCAAGGTAGCCCAATCCTTTTTAGGCAAAGGACAGGCCAAAACGGTCTCTTATGATAAGCAAAGTGTTCTTGAGGGTACACAGGAATTTCATCTAGTCACTTTCATCATGTTGGCTTAATTCATGTTCGCTACTTTTATAATTTGATATGTGGGTGGACCGGTGCTTAGGTGATGTTCTTACTTGAACAAACCTCCTACTTATGATTAACCATCTCGCAAGCATCCTCAACTACGAGAAAAGTATTAAGAATAAATTCTAACCATAGCGTTAAACTTTTGGATCCAATCGGTCCCTTACGGAATAGCGCATAAACTAGGGTTTAAGCTTGTGTCACTCTCGAAACCCATCATCTAATAACTACTCCGCAATGCATTCCCTTAGTCCCAAATATGGTGAAGTGTCATGTAGTCGACGTTCACATGACACCACTAAGAGAATGAAAACATACATATCATCAAAATATCGAACACATACCAAGTTCACATGATTACTTGCAACATGATTTCTCCCATGACCTCAAGAACAAAAGTAACTACTCACAAATGATAAACATGATCAATATCAGAGGGGTATTAAATAGCATAATGGATCTGAACATATAATCTTCCACCAAATAAACCATACAGTAATCAACTACAAGATGTAATCAACACTACTAGTCACCCAGAAGCACCAATCTATAGTTCCGGTACAAAGATTGAACACAAGAGATGAACTAGGGTTTGAGAGGAGTTGGTGCTGTTGAAGATGTTGGTGGAGATATCCCTCCCCAAGATGGGAGAGTAGGTCGTGATTATGATGACGATGATTTCCCACTACGGGAGGGAAGTTCCCCCGGTGGAATCGCTCCACCGGAGGGCAAAAGTGCTCCTGCCCAGGTTCCGCCTCGAGACGGCGGTGCTTCATCCTGAAAGTCCTCTCCTTATTTTTTTCTAGGTCAAAATGACTTATATACCAGAACAGGGGCACCGAAGGTGGGCCTGGGTGAGCACAACCCACCAGCGCGTGCTTGGGCTCCCTGGAGTGCCCAGGTGGGTTGTGCCCACACGGTGGGCCCCCTCTGGTACTTATTTGCTCCAATATTCCTCATATACTCCATAAAAATTCCTCATGAAATGTCAGCTCATTTGGAGCTGTGCAAAATAGGTAGCCTGACTTAGCTTTTTCAGGTCCAGATTTCCAGTTGCCGGAATCCTCCCCATTTGTGTGTACCTCGCATATTTTGAGAGAAACAACATTAGAATTACTCCAAAAAGCATTATTATGCAATAAATCAACATAAATAACAGTAGGTAAACATTATGCAAAATAGACGTATCAACTCCCCCAAGCTTAGACCTCACTTGTCCTCAAGCGAAAACCGAAATCAAAAAACATGTCGACATGCTTAGAGAGAGAGGTGTCGATAAAAACAAAAATACGGACATAACAACATCATGTAACTTATTATAACAACAATAAACTTTAACTTAAAACTTTTATCATAGACTTCTCATGAACAAGTAACAATTCATCACAACATTTGAAGTATAACACATAAACTCTATTGGAAACCAACAAACTATGTTCTCAGTCAACTTTGCAACTACAATTCATCATCTTTTCAGGAAGGGTCACGTATCGGAGCCTTTAGGCAAGTCCACATAATCGACCATCATTTAGTCTTCTATGATTGCTAACACTCACCGCATACACATGAGCAAAACATTTCAACTGGACACATAGAAAGATAGGGGCTTATAGTTTTGCCTCCCAACGTATTCACCTCAAGGGTGATGTCAACAATAATAACTTATGTCACCCACATTCAACTGGTTATATGTGCCTAGATCTTTCCTCACCGCATGATGCTTGCCAAAGGAGAGAATAAAAAGGAATAGAGAGAAAAACTTTGACCTTTGCATGAAAGTAAATACATAAAAGTAAAAGATATGCCCTTCGCAGAGGGAAGCAGAGGTTGCCATGCGCTTTTTGTTTGTATGTTCAACCCATTAGTGCAAGAGAACGTCACGTTATATTGCCCCTTATGATGGCAACCTTTATTATGCAGTCTGTCGCTTTTATACTTCGCCATCACAAGTTCGTAGAACGCTCAATTTTCCCTTACACTAAATGATCTCACACTTTTAGAAGCAATTTTTATTTCCTTATTGCACCAATGACAACTTACTTGAAGGATCTTGCTCAATCCATAGGTACGTATGGTGGACTCTCAAAACAAGATTTGGGTTTAAGGGTTTTGGATGCACAAGTAGTATCTCTACTTAGTGCGGAATTTTTGGCTAGCAAAGATAGGGACAAGCACCACAAGTTGAAGGATCTATGACAATATAACTTCTATGTGAATATGAGCAAACATAAATCATTACGTTGACTTCCTTGTCCAACGTCAACAATTTTAGCATATAATATTTTGATGGGTGCTCACAATCACAAAAGATTTCCAGGATAGTGTATTTGCATGTGAATCTTCTCTTCCCTTATTAATTCTTTCATGAGTTGCATCATTGACTAATGCTATGTTTGTCAATCTACAATAAATTTTACTACTTATAATTTTCCTTGTGTAATGTCATTACTCACCATAAGATTAGCATATGATCTTTTTCATTTATTGCCTTTCTTTTTATTGAAATAAGAAAGTAAAGGAAGCAAAAGCTCAAACTAAACTTTATTATATGTCTCGCACATGATTACAAAGATAGATCACTAAGCAAACTCTCGAAAAGAACGGATCGAACTAAACTTTTATTCATCTAAAGCAAAAGATGACCATGGATCGAACTATGAAAAGTAAAGGTAAAAGATAGTGGAGATGATACAATACAGGGGCACCTCCCCCAAGCTTGGCAGAAGCCAATGGGAGTGCCCATACCCAATACTCATTTTTCTTTTGGTGATGAAGAAGGAGGTGGTGGTGATGAAGTGGTAGAAATCTTGTCCAATAAATCTCTGAGTACCTCCCTTAAAATGTGAATCTGCCAAAGAGCCTGGTGAAGCAGTTCTGTATTCTTCTCTACTTCAGCCATGATATGCTTATTTACCAGACCCCAAGAGTTTGTCCCTGCATCACTTTCTCTTGGACGAGATATGTCCCAATTGGACGGTATATGCACATGAGGAGTGTTTTCGAACCCATAATTATGAATCAAATTGTGAAAATTGTTTTGATGTAACATATGTAGAGGTCTCCTTGTAGGGAGTTCTTCCTGATCTCTTGGGCCCTCTTGATTGTTTTTTGGTCTCATGGCTTGATGGCGGTTAGGATGAGTGGAGATGCCGGCCAGAGTGCCCCTCTCAGAGGCTAGAGGGTGAGTTCCAAACGAGTCTCCCTCATCCTCCCCCATAGCAACCTCTTCAAATCCCTCTCCCATGGACTCCACCTGAAGCAACCAAGCATCGCCTTCTTCATCATGGGAGGAGGGAGAAGACATGATGCCCAACTTGAAAAACCTTACAGATAAAAATGAGAAAATAAAATAGGAGATTTCTCCGTGATACGGAGGTCAATAGGTTTGGGGGGTATATAAAGATTTTTTTATCTTGAGGAACAAGCAGAATGCAAAAAAACGGAGTCCGGAAAGTACCCGTGGTGGGCACAACCCACCGGGGCGCGCCTAATTTTTCAAATATTCCAAAACTGACAAAAAAGTATTTTTACGGATTTTCAAGTGTCCGTTTACTTACCGTATCACTTACCTCCTCTTTTTCACGATTCTGGAGTGTTCCAGAAGGTCTCCTTTATGTGTTCTTTCGATGTCATGGTTTGGATAATATTGCTTTCAACATTAATGGGCGTACCTGAGATATAATGTTTTATTCGTTGCCATTAACAACCTTCGGGTCAGTACCATCGGCATTATTTATTTTAATGGCTCGAGATCGATAAATCTCCTCGATAACATAGGGTCCTTCTCATTTGGAGAGGAGTTTTCTTGCAAAGAATATGAAACGAGAGTTGTACAAAAGAACATATTCTCTAGCTTTGAACTCACGCTTTTGGATTCATTTTTCATGCCATCTTTTAAATTTTTCTTCGAATAACTTTGTATTTTCATACCCTTGGGTTCTCCGTTCGTCTAATGAGCTAATATCAAATAACCTCTTTTCACCAACAAGTTTGAAATCATAATTGAGTTCTTTAATTGCCCAATATGCTTTATGTTCTAACTCAAGAGGCAAATGACAAGATTTTCCATAAACCATTTTATAAGGAGATATACCCATAGGATTTTTATAAGCTGTTCTATAAACCCAAAGTGCATCATCTAATTTCTTAGACCAATTCTTCCAGGATCTATTGACAGTCTTTTGTAAAATTAATTTTATTTCTCTATTGCTAAGTTCAACTTGACCACTGGACTAACAATGATAAGGTGATGCAATTCTATGGGTAACATCATACTTAGCAAGCATTTTACGGAAAGCACCATGAATTAAGTGTGAACCACCATCAGTCATTAAATATCTAGGGACTCCAAACCTTGGGAAAATAACTTCCTTAAGCATTTTAATAGAGGTGTTGTGATCAGCACTACTAGTTGGAATAGCTTCTACCCACTTAGTAACATAATCAACATCAACCAAAATATGAGTATACCCATTAGAGGAAGGAAAAGGTCCCATGAAATCAAATCTCTAGTCATCAAATGGTTTAACAGCAAGTGAATAATTCATATGCATTTCTTAACGCTTACCAATATTATCTATTCTTTGGTATTCATCACAAGGTAAGACGAACATACGGGCATCCTTGAAGAGAGTAGGCCAATAAAATCCAGATTGCAATACCTTATGAGCAGTTCTGTTGCCCGCGTGATGTCCTCCATCAGCTTCGGAGAGACATTTCCGTAGGATTTGTTCCTGTTCATGCTGAGGTACACAATGTCTAATAATACCATCTACTCCTTCTTTATAAAGATGTGGGTCATCCCAAAAGTAATGTCTTAAATCATAGAAGAGTTTTTTCTTTTGTTGGTATGTGAAGCTAGGTGGTTGTATTTAGCAACAATATAATTAGCATAATCAGCATTCCAAGATGTACTATTAAAAATATTTATTGCAACTAACTATTCATCAGGAAAGCTATCATTAATAGGTTGTGGGTCATCAAGAATATTTTCAAGCCTAGACAAGTTATCAGCTACGGGGTTCTCTGCTCCTTTCCTATCAATGATATGCAAATCAAATTCTTGTTGCACAAGAACCCACCTAATGAGTCTAGGTTTAGCATCTTTCTTTTCGATGAGATATTTTATATCAGCATGACCGGTGTGAACAGTTACTTTGGAGTCACCAATATAGGATCTAAATTTATCACAAGCAAACACCACTGATAAGAATTCCTTTTTATTAGTGGCATAATTTCGTTGAGCATTGTCTAGGGTTTTACTGGCATAATGGATAACATTTAATTTCTTATCAACTCTTTGTCCTAGAACAACACCAACAGCATAGTCACTAGCATCACAGATAATCTCAAGAGGCAAGTTCCAATCAGGTGGTTGAACAACAGGTGCAGTAATTAAGGCTTTCTTGAGTGTATCAAATGCTTCTAAACAATCATCATCAAACACGAAAGGAATATCCTTTTGCAAAAGATTTGTAAGAGGCCTAGAAATTTTAGAAAAGTCTTTGATAAACCTCCTATAGAAACGAAAATGACCAAGGAAACTACGAATACCATTTATATTTTAGGACATGGAATTTTCTCAATTGCATCAACCTTGGCTTTGTCCACCTCAATGCCCTTTTCAGAAATTTTATGTCCCAAAAGAATACCTTCATTAACCATGAAGTGACACTTCTCCCAATTCAAGACAAGATTAGTTTGCTCACATCTCTGCAAAACTCGATCAAGATGGCTCAAACAATCATCAAAAGACTTCCCATAAACAGAAAAGTCATCCATGAAAACCTCAACAATCTTTTCACAAAAACCAGAGAATATAGCATTCATACATCATTGAAAGGTAGCAGGTGCATTACATAAACCAAAAGGCATACATCTATAAGCATAATTTCCATACGGACAAGTAAAAGTGGTCTTTTCCTGATCAGGTTGTGAAACAAGTATTTGTGAAAAACTAGAATATCCATCAAGGAAGCAAAAATGTGTGTGCTTAGATAGTCTTTCTAGCATTTGATCAATAAAAAGCAGAGTGTAATGATCTTTTCTAGTTGCGTTGTTTAATTTTCTATAATCAATTACCATTCTATAGCCCGTGACAATTCTTTGTGGAATAAGTTCATTCTTATCATTAGGAACAACAGTTATACCTTCCTTCACAGGGAGACAATGAATAGGACTTAGCCATCTACTATCAGCTATAGGATAGATTATACCTACTTCCAGAAGTTCTAATATTCTAGTTCTTACCACTTCTTTCTTCTTCGGATTTAGCCGATGTTGGTGATCAACAATGGGCTTAGCATCAGGTTCCATATTAATTTTGTGTTGACATAAAGTGGGACTAATGCCCTTAAGATCATCAAGAGTATATCCTATAGAAGCTCGGTCCTTCCTTAGAACTTTCAATAATCTTTCTTCTTCATGTTCTAAAAGGTTAGCACTAATAATAACATGATATATCTTTTTTCTCATCGAGATAAGCATATTTCAAAGTGTCATGCAATTGTTTTAATTCAAACACATGATCACCTTTAGGTGGAGGAGGATCTCCTAGAGTTTCAACAGGTAGATTGTGCTTAAGGAGAGTTTGTTGTTCGAACAAGATTCTATCTATTTCATTTCTTTCATGCATATGCAAATCACTTTCATGGTCTAGCAAATATTGTTCTAAAGGACCAGTAGGACGTACAGCAATAGAAGCAAGACCAATAATTTCATCCTTACTAGGCAAATCTTTCTTATGAGGTTTTCTACTAAACATGGAAAAATTAAATTCATGCAATTCATCACCAAAGCTAACACCGACAGTTTGTTTCTCACAATCTATTATAGCATTGACAGTGTTCAAGAAAGGTCTACCAAAGATAATGGGACAAAAGTCATCTTGTGGGAAACCAAGAACAAGAAAATCAGTAGGGTATTTTATTTTCCCACACAAGACATCAACATCTCTAACAATCCCAATTGGTGATATAGTATCTCTATTGGCAAGTGTAATAGTAACATCTAAGTCTTCTATTTCAGCATGTGCTATTTCATTCTTAATTTCTTCATATAAGGAACAAGGAATAGCACTCACGCTAGCACCTATGTCACACAAACCATGATAGCAGTGATCTGCTATCTTAACTGAGACAACATGCATGCCAACAACTAGTCTATGATTATCTTTTTCATCGAGTTTGGCAATTCTAGCAGCCCCATCACAGAAGTAAATAACATTCCCATCAATATTATCAACCAAGATATCTCGTTTCGAATGACTAATTGTTGCAAGGAAAACACAGGCATGGTAATACATACAGATTCGTTTGCAAATGAAAGAAGATTCGTTTGCATTCTCAAATGTAGGCGCACCAAGGAGACCAGGGTCGTGTCATTGTGTTCGCGTGTGTTGGATGGATGCTTAGCACCCAGCCACCCACCCACCCCTCCCTCCCCCCTCCCCCCCCAAAGGACGACGATAAAATAAGTTCGCACTTCCACGTTTCAGATTGAAATATCTGGCGGCCCCAATTCCAGCCCTGCAAAATCTCCCTTCTCCACCATCCCCTTCCGTGCCTAGATTGCTCAAATCCCTAATTTGCTGCCAACCCAAGCAAAGTTCGAATCGCCCCTCGTCTCGATTCTTTGCCCACCTCTGTGCGGGACGACAAAGACGAAGACGACGGTCACGCTTCACCACCGCATCGAAGCTACATCATCTATGCCCTCGTCCATCGCACCGGGTGGTCCACCGAAAACGTCAGCTGCCGCAACCGATGTGCCTCACAGATACCGACTTCCACCGCATCAGGTGCGCTTCACCGATGATGTCTCCCAGCTCCCCGGGGCTACTTCACCGAGCACATCGTCGCACCTCTGCCCCCCAAGTCCGTTGGGGCTTCACCAATGGTCTCGTCCACCGCATCATAGCGCTCCGCTGCCACTCAATATCTACATCCGTGCACGGCGAGCCAACGCCAACGCATCACCTCAACGGCTCTGAAGTGACCCGCACTCTAGCTAGGCGAGGATGCCTAAACGCCGGCCTGAACTAGGTATCCACACATCGCTCCCTTGTGCACTATTTTGACGATGTTTGGATATCTTTTCACTGCTCTCTTAGCTTACACGCCTATGCAGCTCTGACTTTAACTCTTATTTCTTCTAGAGATATCATCTGAAACAAGCAAAACCATTTTTTAGCGAAGCGTGAAGGTGCTACGGGATCTGGTACACATCCTGCACACCTGTATAACCTTGTAAGTATCTGTCCTGCGCTACAACAGCAAGGTCGATTCCTCTTATTTGATCAACCATTCGACGTGTCAAAAATGCAGAGGGGATACAAGGAGCACAAGGCCTGCACATCCAAGCAAGTGGTAACATGGACTTGTACATGGAACATCCCAAGCTCAAGCAGAGCTGCAGTGAGCCTGTACAACGAGCTAGTGTAAGTCCCTGCATTTCATTTAATTCGTACTAGCATTCATGTATGACTTGTGTGCAGTGGTGGAGTCACAAATTCAAGTTATCAGGGGCGAACATTTAACTTAAAAAATACGACGGCACTTGCACTCCGGAAATCAACATAACTTGAGAAATGTGAAGCTACATGCACTTTGAAAACCAGCTAATGATCCAAAGTAGTTCAGATTATAAACACTAAATGATGCAAGCACCAAAAAACACAAAAAGCAACATGGTGTACAAGGACTACAAACATGGTCTGCACCAGCTTGAATTATTCGTTCTCTGGCTGAAAATATCGAAGTGTAATTGCAGCTATAACCAGTGCGCAAACTACATATCAATATATCTATCCTGCACAAGTATGCCAATAGTTTCAAACAACTGATTAGAAATGTATTTATGCTATGTTGTCATGATACGGGGACTTTCTGGTAGATGGCCTCGACGTTTCCTCAAACCATGAAAATGCACTATAATTTGCTTGTCATCAATTCCTGCAAGTCTCTATGTCTCTCTCAACATAGCAAATCATCATTAGACACTAAATCCTTAAATGGGAGCTTGCAAAATGCTTGCATTAGATCCCTCATTAGACACTATATGTTCATCACCAGGAGCATGTAAAATGTTTGCATCAAATCCTTCATTAGCAGTCAGTTCATTAGACGCTTCAGGCTCAAGAACAACATGAGCTTTTATGTTTGCACCGGAAACTTGATTAGATACATCCAATTCAGTCAGTTCAGTATTGATTGGGGGAGTTATAAAATAAGTAGAAATTGATTTCATTTTCTCATAGATTCCCTATATACAAGCATTTTTACAACACCGTCAGGTTTAACTATTGGCCCGAAATTGAAGAGTTGAATTAGATATAACCAGGGATGTGATGTACCTGCACGTTGCGCATGCTATCTTGCAAGCTGCGATTGTCCGTTTGTGCAAGCTCAATGCCATGCCCGTGTTGCCGCCGCTGCCACCCACGCAGGCTAGACCCAGGGTTGGATCTTCATTTTCCAGTGGCGCTTTTGATTTACCCATAGAATGGTTGAATTGCTTCTTTCTATGAACTGAGTTCGCCAATAATGTGAAGGATGCCAGTCTTTTCATCCTATTGTAGATTGCTTAGATCTCTATTTGCCAAAAGTAATTGCATGAAATATACAGTAAAAGCCAGTGTGATGTGTGTGGCTACAACTAGTCTGACTACACGTCCTCATATAATATATCAAGGATGCACCATCTTACCAGATTAACCATTCGACTTACCAATGTAGTGTGGGAAGAAGGAAGTACTGGGACTACAAATCTAAGCAATTGATGACATGGACTCCTTCCTACAACCTTGTAAGCGAAAAAGAAGTTGCAGTGTGCCTGTACAAAGAGCTAGCGTAAGTTCAGTTACCTGCTTCTCAGAATTTTAGTTAGCCCCTTATTGCAAAATTGTTCAATTAGGTTGCTTGGCTTAATTTAGTTTGCTACTGATTACATAATGCCAGAGCCTGTTAATCCTATTATAGATTGCGCCTATCTATGTGTTTGATACTTATTGTTAAGAATTACCTGTTTGCCTGAACTTAAATAGCTACTTGTTTGTTTAACTGCTTTGCTGCTGCAACAATGGGTGACAATGATGTTTATAACTACTTTTCAGCATCCAATTGAAACTCTTTAATTCCTTGTTTGTTTAACTGGTTTGCTGTTATAACTCCCAGTTGAGATGTTTTGCTAACTTCAAGTTTTCTGAATCCAATCAGAACTTTAATGGCAAAACAGGTTAGCCCAAGATCAAAGAGCGAGGTCCCCATGGATGTTGTATCATCCCACAGCAGTGGCACCGGCCCAATCGTGCATTATGAATTGCCAACTACTCATGCTCTAGAGGCTAAACTAGTGGTAGAAAGAGATTCTGCTTCTGCACTTAGAGATGAAGTTGACATATTGAGGAAGCAAACAACACAATCACAAGCAGTACTCAAGACAACCATTAAATATTCTGTGGATTTCAAAACAAAGCAAGCCAAGACTGACCACATTGTTAAGGTCCTGAAGGAAAAAAGGAAATTAAATTCCCACATGGTAAATCATAGGTGAAATGTTCTTTCCATTATTGAATAACCTTTGTGTTGTTTGTTCATGTAATCAATCAAACCATTTGTTTTAGAGAACATGTAATAATTGTTTTTTGTTTTTTGTTTTTGGGTTTGTAATTTTATTTGAGCACAAGTCTGTATTAATTGATAAGACTCGGATACATTTCATTTTGATTGTTGTGCCAGACCTACAAATATGCCAATCGGGCTGAATGTGCATTCAGCAATAATAGTAGTATAGATGGACCATAAGTGGCACGCATCGGAAAGGGCCAAGATGCTGTAGTAGCTTGGCTAAAAAAAGATGCTGTTGTAGCAAAAAAAAAGTACATCGGCCTGGCTTATGTATGTTAGTTGATATTGTTGATCCATATGTACTTCTAACACCATATACTCTATAAGTGTTTATATGTTTGTTAGTTCTGTTCATTCTTGGTTGATTGACTTGGTATTTGAATCTTGATACATCACTTGTGTACATATCTAAATGGGAGTACACATTATGCTGTGTGCCGATACCATATTTTTGGAGAGGCTCTTTTGTGCTTTGTAGCTGTGTTATCGGTGTTGGCAGTTTTCGGACTTGCCTGGTGTGGTGTGGTGTCTGCTCTACATTTGTTGTTTTCAACAAGTTGTAGTCTTCTTGTAATTCAAATTCCGCCTTCTATAAAAATATGGTACACATTTGCGCACTCTAAAAAAACATTTGAGTTGGACATGGAGTGTCCCAAATATTTGAATTCACCTTAAACTGGATTCTAGTTTCTGAATTTGAGTATCGGCATTTGTAAACCATATTCACATATGACAGTGGAATACATCTTTGTCGTCCTTTTAAAGACATATAAAAACACATAGAATGATTTATAAAGATTCGTATAGGAATACAAAATGGATTCGAATTTAGTTGCCAGGGTAAAGATGGATGCTTATTGTCCCAAAATTCGAAAGAAGTGGCAAAATGTCCACTCCCACGTCAGCTGCCCAAAGCCAAGTGTTTGGAAGATGGAAATTACTGTCTACCCATTACATGGACAATCCATCGGCCCGATTTCCACTTCTCTAAATAGGGATAGGTTAGTAACTTCAATTAGATATGACACGACCGCCTCTAAGCCCATTCTGACACGGTGGGCGCCAAACATGAGTGGCAAAACACATTTGATTCAAGCTCGTCCGAAAGACCTCTGTTTCTCCCTCCATTTCCCCATTCATACACGGTGGCCGGCAAAACAAACTCGACTCGACCAAAATCAATGTAGGCAAATATTTTCAACAGGGGCAAGTTTGTAACTTCACTCAGACGTGACACAACCGCCCTACCTGTCAGCCCCGTTCATACACCGTGGGCGCCAACCATGGGCGTCAACCACCCTCTCCTCACCCGAAATCGCTCTGGGCAAATATTGGCGAGATGCGAGAGTACCGTCGTATCCCCTACCGATGAGACGTCCAAATTTTAAACGGGGGCTAAGTTCATAACTTTCCCATATTTCAGACAGGCGTGTCCCAAAAACATGGTTCCCTGTACCTCTACCTCCATTTTCCCATTCATACACCGTCCGCGCTAGAACACCACCACATCCATCGCCGCCGTCCTCCACCCCATCCATCGCCGCCGTCCTCCACCCCATCCATCGCCGCCGTACTCCACCACATCCATCGCCACCGTCCTCCACCATGCCGGAGCGCCTACCAAGACCGCGTCATCCACTGCTAGAGATGGACGTTTTTCATCCACGGCGACAGACCAAGAGCCTTGCATCGCGTCCTCTTGCTTCATCAGCGCCATCGTCCTCTTTGCCGGGGCTGCTCACATGACCTTCTCTTCCACCGCAACGGGATTTATAGCCCGATGGACCCGTCTACCATCGCAGATATGCTTCAACGCCAGTGACAGCCATCGCACCCCCGATGCCTACACGGCGCCGCAAGAGAGGTGGTACTTCATATCTCCTCAACTTTTTGATCTCAACCAGAAAATAGATCTTAACTTGGTTACTCTACTTTCTTTTCATCTCTTAGAATTTAGTTCTTAGTTCGAAGCAAACACTGGATGCTAAATATCATTTCTCCGGTTTGCAGCTTCAAATCTACCATGGCACAGTCATAATACGGTTTAATTGATCATGCTTAGGGTTTAATTGATCTTGTTGGTTCCGTGGTGGTTTCTTTAATAGAAATCGGAGGGGAAACCCTCTTTTGCTAAAAAATATGCTTAGAGTTTCCCGCTTTTATGATCACTATACTATCAGAATACGTGCTTCGTGTCATAATAGCACTGCTCCACCCATCAAGCTAAACAAGCTTAGTTGTTCAAATACAAATCTGGTATTATTAAAATAGAGTCATTTAATTGGTCAGCTAAATGTTCCTAAATTAGTTAAAAAATGCATGTTCGCCGCTCGGGTGTGTATCTCTACAGGGTGCCCACGATGGGCCGGCCCACCTTGGGATTTTGGGTCATCCCAGGCCCCAATTCCCCTCTGTTCTGCTGCGCGCTTCCGATCACTACTCGCCCCCAGCCGCCTGCCTCGCCGACGACTTGCCGTCCCCGGACGGCATGACTCTAGGCGGAGACGCCGGACTAACATGAGGTCAGGAGCCGCTCGCCCAACAACGTCACCGCTGCCTGGGCGCGCCACCGTGCCTACCTTCCCAGTCCGTTCTGGGCTCAGGCATGCAGCACCCACTAAGCCAACCCGATTTATCCTGAGATACATCCTCAACACTCAGCAGCCACTCCTCATCACCCATTTTCTAATTGATTCATTACTCATTAGGCAGGACTGTCATTAGGGTTTGTTGTGTGCTCAGTGCTACATACACTTAATGGTTCATATGTATGTTGGTAATCTTTAGTACCTGTAAAGTTCACAAGGTTTTCAAAATTCCGGCCCTAGGAACAGACACTAGTCATTTTGGATTGTTGGTCGTAGTGACATTGACCTAGATTACTACTGCAAGCCAGGTTTGTTGACAATTTTACTTGTATTTCTTACTCATTTGATATAATATCCAATTATTCACGTCGATTTGTTGCGAACAATAAGTGCTAGACAAACTTATTGATTCATATTTTGGATGGTCTCTTACAGCAGTTACAATTCTGCATACTTGTTCTAGTAAGCTCACAGGTAAATGATTGATTCACTACATCTATGCTTGCCTTGTCATATTTGTTGTCAATATTATTTTAGGGTGGACCACCCTGTTTCTAAATACTGTAACCATAGACATGAGTAAATAGTATTTCTCTATGTGATCTCTTCCATCATGTGTGGGCAACCAACACTGCATTTGTATAGAAAGAAAGTGTCATTTCGAGCTTTTACATAGGCTTCGATCTTTTACATGGAATACAATATGCCTACTTGCTTTGTGTCACACTACCAACACTCCACCCTTGAAGCTAAACATTATGCCACTCATAATTCCTTAGTTTATTTGTTCAAATACGAATTTCATATGATTCTAATGTTGCTACTTTAGTTTTGAAATATGTGTCTGCATGTTATAGAGACATAAGGGGTTTCTATTTCTGTGTGTGGTCTGGTCAGCATGGTTGGGGGTGAACTTTGCATATGCAGGGGTTTATAGGGAGACACTCTGCGAGTTGAATCCGCAATGCATTCCATAGATAATCTGACTACTTTTTATGTTTTCATGAATCTCAGATTCTGAACAGCATCATAATGATTATGAGCTTGCGCGCATGAAAAGAATAAAGCAGAACAATGCCATGGCTGTCAAACTTGGCATTAAGGGACTGAAATCAAGTCTGGATGCAATGCAATGCAAACGGCTCTCCACCTACAGATTCATGCTCAGAATATGATTCTAACAGTGATTCTGAGCTAGAGGGAGACCTAAGTCAATGTAGCTCCCTAGTGGAGGAGTCAGAGGAAGATGCCCTATCTTATTCACCCATCAAGATGCTTGCTCTAACTTTCCAAGGTTATATTGGTCGCACATATCTTCCAACTGATGCTTTGCATTGCTTCTACTTTGTTGAACTGCCATTAGCTAAGTTTACACATCGTGTATGTGAATACGCCCTGCCTATCCATTTTCAGTACATATTCCATCTGTCATCATACCATATTTATCCATTCAAAAGATGTTCTTGTGTATCAGGCATTCGAAAGGAAGAGGGCGATTGCTGATCGTGGAGGAGCACAAGCAAAGTATTTGGAAAAGGTAGTGGCACCTGATAAATCAAATAGCCCATTAGGTGTAGTTGCAATATCACCTGACCCACGAAACACCCCAAGTCTAGCAGACTCTAGCCCTACTACACTGGTCATTTCTGATGCCCCAACTCAGCAGACCCCAACTGCAGCAAACAGTATGATTATGCCAGTTGACATAGCACCAGCTCCAGGATGCAAAACCCCCATTCCAGCAAAGAGTACACCAAATCCAGTTTCCAAATCCCTTTTCGAACCAGAGAGAGCCCCAATTGCAGCAAATAGGACCCCTATTCCATTTCTTCCCAGTTTAGAAGACAAGGCTTATGTTGTTGTCAGGAACTTTGTGTGCATCTTTCCTTCATGGAAAGATTATACCATAGACACAGAACAATTTCCAGTCTTCCTTCGCAACTTACGCGTAAGTAATGTACTAATGTTATTCACGGTCATTACTGCATATGTTTCTGCTGACAGAAGACACAATATTCCATTCTTTTAAATAGGCAAGGACCAAACTGGGTTGTGAAGACGAGCAAGGGTTAGTTGCGCTTTTCAAGCACTCGTTGATGAAGTATCATTCCTACCTGAGGCAAGCGCACTTCGATGGCAAGCCTCTAAACAAAATTTTTGTAAAGTCTCCGGTGCAACATTTATCCGACGGTGACTGGAATAATCTTGTTACACATTGGTCTCGGCTACAGCGTAAGGTACTATCTATGATATCACATCACAATTTGAACTACATTTCTACATTTGCCTTAACATCTCACTTGTACGAAAACTGTTAGCAAAAGAACATTCATTCTCAAGGGACCACAGAATCTCGCAACTATACTGCACACTGCATTGCTCTTGTGAGTACCTCTTGCCCTGTATGACCATACTTACTTTCATAGCTGTTTGATTATGTAGCATCACTACACATGTTAGCCTTGCTATCGTACATTTGGTGGACATTATAAGATCCGTATGGACTCTTACATAAATTTAGAATCAACCCAATGCTTTTGAAGAGGTTTAGCTCTGCAGTCCTCTTGTATGGACTGAACGTCGTCTATCACTGTACTTACATTAACAACTACTTCCTCCGTCCCATAATATAAGAATGTTTTGTACCGTACATCAGTGTTCAAAACACTCTTGTATTATGGGAAGAGGGATTGGTTCATTGTGTAGCATTCTGCATCTTATCTCCCTCGCCCACCATTTACTAAAAAAGATCAGATCTATATTTGATCTTACCAAAAAGTAGAATACACAAACAATTCCAGTGCAGAAGTGTAGCCCATTACTCTTGTCAGTACACTTTGTCCTGTAACGCTTGTACTTCCAGGGATTGGTAGTTGATTATGTAGCATCAATCTACATCTTATCTTCATTATCCTCTATCCCTTCCAGTATTATCATATATATAATTACTCTCTAAAAAAATGTAGAGTACAGGCAATGCTTATGAAGAAGATTCTGTGCTGAAATTCTTGAGTTATCCTTCCCTTGACATGGAGAAGGGCATTGTAAAGTCGGTGTTAACTGTTAATGTAAGTCAGTCCTTCTAAAGCCTTTATCCTCAACTGTTGTTTAATTTTCTCATACTCCCTATCGTTTACTACTGTTTAGTTTGCTGTTTCTACCAAAATGCATGTTCGCAAGAACCGTAAGTTCTAAGTTTTACTTGTAAAACCAAATTCCTTATACATACCATGCACATTACTCAATACTCCCTATATGTATGCTTGTTCTTGTGGATCTATAATCCAGTGTGTGGTGAAGCAGCCCACGTTTGCACCTTGTCAGCTCCTGTTTTATCTTACTGATGTGGCTGATGATATGAACAACATGCCATGCACATTAACCAAAATATATACAATGATTTTCTTTGCCCTTCATCTATGATTGTTATGTTGACATGGTAATCCAATAGTGTGGTGAAGCTCCCCGCATTATGAACAATGCCAAATTATGCTATTGACATTTTGAAATTACTCTTTATTTCCTAATTTGAAATTGGATGGAATTGACAACACAGTAATCATCTTTGTTTATACTCGTGCAAAACCTATCATCTCTCTGCTTTGTTTCAGGGTGATATGCCTGATGGCATGCACATGTCTACTGAAGGTTGTGAGACAAACCCAACATATATTGCAGCAAAGAAGGCAAAACATCTTGAACATAGCGAGACAACCACAAAGTCTTGTCTTGATGGAGTGTTCAAGTTACTTGAGACTAGCAGTCAGACAAGCTCACAGAATTCGTTGTCTGAATCAGTTCGACTTCTTGAGTCCCAAGTTCCAGCAGAAAGGCATTCTGCAACTCAACTTCGACTTGAAGTCCTATCTCTAAGAAAGATTGCGGAGAACACCAATGAGAACCTCATCGCTAAATAGCTACACCTAGAAGTTATGACCGACATGCTAGGACGGTCTCACAGCCTTTCTCAGCAGTTCCCGCAAAAGGCTAACCTTTCTTGAACTGTCTTAGAAGTGGTCTTGGTTCAGTATTATTTTGTTACGCTGCAATGGTGCCCAGATTTTGCAATCTGCTTCTTCATTGCACTTTATGATCACTGGTGGCGAACTTTGATGCCCAGTGGATGTAATATACCATAAATCCTTTATTGTATAGTGTAGGTTTATTCTTAGTTACTATGCCATAATTTCTTTATTGTATAGACTAGGTTTGTTCTTAATTCCTACTAGTTACTGCCATCATTTGCTATCTGAAAAAAATCTGTTGTAGTCGACCGGGCCGAAACATTCGCCTCTAACGGGCCTGGTTTTAGCGGGCCACAATTGGGCCGACCGGCATCTCTCTTGGGCCCGAATGATTGGGGCCTTCACACTTTGCGCCAGGCCCACAACTTACACCGACCTATATTTTAGTTGGGCCTTTTGTGGACCCAGCGCTTAGTTTGGCCCAGGTAGCTTTGGGCCATTAACAAGCTGAATATTGTACTGGCCTGTTATGGCCCAGATGAAACCATGAGCCTTTAGCAGCTCGAAATGCATGTTGGGCCTCAATTTTCACTAGTCGTCGACGGGCATTCAGCAGGCTGAAATGTAGACCGAGCCTTTTTGGGTCCAGTTATATCATGGGCCGTTACTAGGCCGAAACATATCTCGGGCCTTAGTTTGCCCACTGATATCATTGGCCTTTAAGAGACTGAAAGCTTAGTACATGCATCAACGGGCCGAATTATGCGACATGCCTTTAACATGCCCAAAGTCATGTTGGTCTTAACTATTGCCACCTTTATCACGGGCCGTTAGTGGGCCTGATGTCCCGTCGGACCATATATGGCCCATGGGCAGCACGGGCCATTTCGAGGCCAAAAGTCGCACCGGGCTGAAATGGGCCCATGTCTACGTCGGGCCTCTAACAGGCCGAAAGTCACTGGCTATAATTGGGCCCAAATATTCAGAGAACAATTAACGGACATGATCTGGCTTTGGGTCGTAAATGGGCCCAAATATTCAGTGAAAAATTAATGGGCCAGATCAGGCTTCGAGCCATAAATGGACCTTTATTAAGCAGGCCGTTATTGGGCTGGCCCACTAGTACCTGAGTAAGTACTACGGGCCTTTGACTGGGCCGACATTTTTAACCTATATGGGACTCTGTTGGGCCCAGCCACATGTCGACGTATCATAGGCATGTCTCCTCCAATGGGCGGGCGACATCTGACCCACTGACGAGCTGACACGTGTTCCCTCCGGCCAATCAGAATTTTACATGTGGAAATTTCCCATTGGTCCCGGCTGTTAACGGGTTATCGGATCCAAAACCGGACCCGATAGCTTAACGACATTCCGTTACGGTGGATGCCACGTGTTGGTCACCCTTAACGAAAGCACTTCTATGACACATGATTTATCGTCATGGAAGTGGATACTTCCGTGATGATAATTTTGGGAATGTCATGGAACACTTCTACGACAACACAGGTATGACTATCTTGATTCTGTCATAAAATTGTCATGGATGTACATGCATGACAAAAAACGTGACCTACTGTGACAAACATGTATCATCACGGAAGTGTATTTTTTTTGTAGTGAACTCTCTTCCTATGCATCGACATATCATATAAGAACAATTCATGCACATCAAGTAAAGGCCAATACATAGCATAAGCAGTTTCTTGCATTTTTATCGTGTTGGAAACATAGAGAGGCGAAGATGGAGTTCCTCTGTCATAATAATTACAAGTAGGAGAGCAAGCACATGCATATTATATTCATCAAAATCATCAGGTGCAACGGTAAAAGGCAACCCATCAATGTAATACTTAATAAGTGCAAACTTCTCCGAGATAGTGTAGTTTGGGGAATTTAAAAATATAATAGGACTATCATGTGAGTAGCAAGAATTTCATTCTTAACATAAGGAACTATAGAAATTTCATCTCCATAAGCATAATTCATATTGGCATCAAGGCCACACGCATAGCAAGCATCAAGTTCATTAAAAAGGCATATTTCAAATGAATCAATAGGATCATATAAATCATCATAGCATTCATCCTTCGGTAAGAACAAAGGGACATTAAACACTGTATGAGTTGAAGAGTTACTCTCATTAGAAGGTGGGCATGAGTAGCTAATCCGATCTTCCTCCTTTTGTTCTTCGCTCTCCTCATCATCTTTTTCATGCAATAAGCTAACAGTTTCATCAATTTCTTATTCCGTAGACTCCTGCAAAATATTAGTCTCTTCTTGGACAATGGATACTTTCTCAATAAACTCATTAATGTAAGCATTAGAAGCATAGTTTTCATAGCAATATTTAAGTATGGCAAAATTTTCAGATTCGTAGAGAGTAGTATCATACTTTTCAATCAAAGAAGAAATTTCATAAGCACCCTTAAAAGCAACAAATTCTTCAAATTGTCCAACATCATAGTAATTATAAACACCCTTAGCATAAGAAGATAGAATTCCATTATGACTAAGCTCACATTGGTAGGGAAGGTTTTCTTAGGGTTTTCAGAACAACAAGTAAAATCATGTATTTCACATAAATTCCAAGCATAGTTTTGCATAGTATTAATTTGATGAATTAAAAGTTTCCCTTTTTGAGATAAACGGCGTCGCACAAAATAAGCATGCTCATCTAATGGTTTTCCCTCAACTAAGCTAGTTGGGTTTTCAGCACGAGCAGATAGGGATCGAAGATGATCCAAGTAAAGAGCTTCAACAGTATGATAGATTTAGGGTGGTTCTTCAACTATTGGTTTAGTAGCTACAACTATTTTTTTTGGTATTTTGCATTTCCTACCCATAACTAAAGATAGAAAACAAGAGCACAAAATAAAAACTACTTACTGATAAAGCAAACAAGCACACACAAGAATATTCACCCCATGCTATTGCTCCCCGGCAACGGCGCCAGAAGAAGGTCTTGATAACCCCCAAGTATAGGGATCGTTTGTAGCCCTTTTATATAAATAAGAGTGTCGAACATAAGAGGAGCTGAAGGTAGAACAAATATTCCCTCAAGTTCTATCAACCACCGATACAACTCTACACACACTTGACGTTTGCTTTATGTAAAACAAGTATGAAATTATTTTGCAAGAATAAAACTACAAGTACTTTGCGTGAATAAAACTACAAATAAATTGCAAGGTACTAAAAGTAGATAGCTTTTGTTAACAAGAAAGTAATTTGTCCCTAGGCAATCGATAACTAGACCGGTAATCATTCATGCAATTTTACATGAGGGAGATGCGTGAGCTAACATACTTTCTCTACTTGCATCATATGCACTTATGATTGGAACTCTAGCAAGCATCCACAACTACTAAATATCATTCAGGTCGTAAAACCCAACCATAGTATTAGGTATCAAGTCCTCTTTACTCCCACACGCAACAACCCACTTATCCGTGTTTAGGCTTCTATCACCCCCGCAACCGACAATAAGCGAATCATGAACATATTGCAACACCCTACAACGAGGATCCCTCATGTTTGCGCGACGGTGGGCACCATAGGACAAAACCATAAATAAAATATATACTCATACCAACCAAGATCGTGATTAGCCCATAGGACAAAACGAATCTACTCAAAGATCATAGGATAACCACATATCATTGGGAAATAATATATAGTGTTGAGCACCATGTTTAAGTAGAGATTACAACGGGGAAAAGAGGTGTTACACCGCTGCATAGAAGGGAGAAAGCTGGTGTTGACGGTAGCAAGGTTGTTGATGTAGATCGCTGACGGTGTCCTGGACTACGGGGTACTCACCACGTCGTCTCCCGATTTGTTGGATTGGGCCGAGGACCCCCATGGCCGTTTACTCATGGGCCAGTTTGGACAGCTGAAGTATACAGAAGGAAGATTCTACAAGACTTGGTGATCAAGACAAGGACTCCTCCCCCACCGGCGCAGTCGGCTAGGACTCTTGTTATCCTAGGCCTCTGGTACATTATATAAACCGAGGCTAGGCTAGTCGATAGGGCATTATGAGATTACTCATCATACCTCTAGGGTTTAGACCACAACATATGATCTCGAGGTAGATCAACTCTTGTAACCCTTATACTCATTATAGTCAATCAAGCATCATGTAGGGTATTATCTCATCAAGAGAGCCCGAAGAGGAGTAAAACCCCGTGTCCATGTTACCATTGATCCTAAGACGCACAGCTTGGGACCCCCTACCTGAGATCCACCAGTTTTGACACCGACATTGGTGCTTTCATTGAGAGTTCCGCTGTGTGATCGGCAAAAAGGGGCAATGGCTCGACTGCAGATCAACTACAACGTCGACTTCTTCGTCACCAGCTCGACTGGTCACCTTGGCTTGACCGAGGACTGCGCCCTACCTCCGATCATCATGTTCGGATGAGGGCCTTCATCAACATCAACTCCAATCTCCATCAAGATCATGGAGGAATCATCCATGGAGCTCGGGGGCTCAACGTCAACATTGCCCTCGGGCGACCGTGCTGTTTTTCTGGATAGCGAACTTGTATCCACGGCCACCGCCTCCTTGAGTGTCGCTTAAATGGTTGCTTCGGTAGAATTGTGCGGAATTTAGTCTACAACAACACTGCAAAATTTCGTCGAGTTCTGATGGAGGAATCTCCGGCAATCTCCGGTATACGGGAGCCATGTTGAATCTGGACGAGAATCCGGACGAGTTTGGAGCATGGTGTCCAGCATCTAGCTCGGACGTCCTTTGTAAGATCCAACCATTGATCGGATGCGGAATTCCTATATCTACCACCTATCAAAAATTTAGCTTGATCGTACCGTCCAAACTCCGGGAACCTTCCAAGTAGTGCATCACTTTTCGGATCTGTTTTCTGCGCGAGAACAAATCCGACCCGAGTTCATCTTCTTTATGAACGGGATTTCGGACATTCTTTTTTAAGGAAGTTTTTGTATGGGGTATTGTGTTTTATTCTCAAACACATCCCACTAATATTATAAGTATTTTTCCAATATAATCTTCACCTCGCGCCGGTGTCAAACCAGCCCGACAACATCACTCCACGGCGGTCGACCTGCGTTAGACACGTTGTCGCTTTGTTGAGCCGAGCTCAACTTCTTCGGATCATCATCTCGGCCAGCCGAACAATAGTTCGGCATTGCGAAGGATAAATCGTCAACAACATCGCCGCCCCACGGATTACACGGAGCGGGCGCACCGGCATCGCCGCACGGTCACTTCATCAAGCCAGCATTGACCACGTCACTATTTACGACCTACGTCGGCATGGCCGCACTGTTGCTTCTTCAAGCCGATGTCCATCACGCTGAACTACTTCAACACCTCGGTTGACATGGTAGCTGCAACGTCTCCTTATCGACCTGCTCCGTCACCTCGACTAGACCAAGGGCTTTGCCATCTCTTCATCAACTTACTTCAGAGACTTCGGCATCACCAGTCGACCAGCTTCATCACATTAGCTGGACCACGGGCTTCGCCGCGGCAAGCCAACCTTTGCCAGGATCGCCATGCCATCGCTTCATCACCCATCAGGCAATGGGTGTGCGAATCGAGTCCCAATTTTGGGAGTAACCTTTCTTCGGACCGCTACAACAAATAAACTAAGTGCTATTAATCCTAGCAATTTTTGCTTGTTTATCTTTCCCAAGGAATTATCACTCTGCTTTGTTCCATCATCTATACACAAGCCTATCAAATGGTGGCCGCATTAACGAGGTCGCGTGGTGGTTCGGTCAGTTTCCGTACATAGTTCAGCGGATGCCGTATCCGGAACTCGGATCGACCCGTAAATTCGGGCTTTGCCACGCCTTCACCACATCATGCCGACGCCCTGCATCGACACTGACCCGGACGCTCAGGCCATATCTCTTTCACTATTTACTCCACTTGTATTAAATAAGTAGAAGAATTTTTTTATTAGCATTATTATCCCTATTTGTCATTACTTTTGGTTTGCACTATTTTATCTGTGCAGCCAATTGACTCAGACTGAGTCGCGCTGTCGCCTCCTTCGACCGAACTGTGTTGTCGCCTCGGCGCGCCGACCTGCTCCATTACCGCGGCTGGACTGAGGGCTTCATCTTCTCGAAGTGCCGAACTCTCTGCTCGGCCACCTGGGGACCAGCCTGAGAGGCTAGAACCTTGTCCCGCATCAAGCTCGGACCGCGTCATCAATGCCGAACACATTAACTCGCTAAGTCGCTTTCATGCTCAAAAAATTTCAGTTTTAAATTTTGTTCGGTTCGACCAAGTGTTATACTTTTTTGGCAAAAAGTTGTTTGTGAAAAACTTACTTGTCCAAACTTTGTTTGTGACACACAAATTCAAATACCTTGTTTACTTGAGGGCTTCCCTTATGAAGCCTTTCCTCTTGCAAATGATTATACTTGTACATCTTTGTTCCTTGCTCGTGTATTACGCCACAATATGCACCATGTTGACTTAAGCGATTTGCATGCTGGGTTGCCTTTCTCCTATGTTTACCCCTACGTTCCCGATTGTTCGGCTAGGGGAGTAAAGGGAGCACCTCTGCGATTGTCACGACCGGGTCATCCGAGCTCTGACCTCAGACTGGGTGAAGCCGAAAGCTAGCGCTCTTATTGTTTTCAATCATGGTCGGCACACAATGGAACTCATGAGTACAAAAAATCTATTGCACAAGTCTCATAGTAACAATGAACACCGAAGAAAGGTATCGGTGGAGGTACTATTTTCTTCGAAGATGCTTCTTACACTCCATTAGTAATACAACATAAGTTACCTGAGCGCGCTTTGTCTGTTAGAGCCTTATGGCCTGATTGCATGGTTATCGGAAACACCGTCGATATTCTCGACAGGTGGAGTACATAACACTTTTTGGTCCTTGACCGAAGAGGGAGAAGCCGACGGTCGGTTAAGACGCGTTCAAAGTTCGGGTGAACACAGATATGATATAAGTACTTTGGTACATAAAATCATTATACGTAAAATTCTTTTACCCAAGTAACTTGGAGGCTCTTAAAATTTATATGAGATATTTTATACTAAATGTGTTTTCTTCTTGGTCATTGCAAAGGGCTGACCCACATGAAGTCTTGAGATCGGATGCATCATGTGAAAGCACGACAGAAGCACAATTTTTTCCCCAATTTTCGGATTGGCACCGAAAACTTGATCTTGTTCGGACGTCAAGTTTTTACTAATGTTTTTTGGCTTTCCAAGCTTATGGCACTCTTAAACTATTTGTGTGTTTCCAGCACAAGTCTCGCAGTGCAACTCCGGACACCTTTAGGGATTCGGCAAAAACATTCTTGGATATTGCTATATATGCATCGGTTTCAAATTGTGTCTTTGATCAATAGTTGGGTCGCCCGGCTCCTGTGCTTGCCTCCTATGTTACGCTTTCTTCGGCTAGGTGTGCAAAGGGACAACCACTGCGATTGTGCTTCCAGCTCGCATGGTTAAGCACCTCAGTGGAGAAAGCCGAAAACTGACTGTCACAATAAGCGTAAACATGCCAGCGATCCGATGACTATGTTAAATGACATGCCGTTCATAACATTGGCCGAAGTGTTTACGGCTTGACCTCGGTTGTCGCCGAACACTAACCGAGGGCTCATAGCTAGCTTCCCTTTTTTAAAGCTCCCATGACTAAGTGACAGTTATAAAGCCCGCATATCTGGTTGCCTCGTTTCCGCTAACACAACTGCCTTCGGGCATCGAGACGTCGGCTAAGGGTTGTCTTGTTATTGCGGAAAAAACTCTGCGTAGTATCTACAAAGGAGTAGAAGCCGACGATGGGCCACTTTCAACTGATAAACGGCCGCAACGGAGTCAAAATAAACATATCATCGGCATTTGTATTTAATATACAAGGGCTGCCTTCCGTAATCATAGTTATAAAGCCATAAATATGCATCAATTTGACTTAAGCTTTTGGCCAAGCTAGGTTGCCTGGCTCCTATGCTTACCCGTACGTTCCCGATTGTTCGGCTAGGTGGTAAAGGGAGCACCTCTGTGATTGTTACTATCGGGTCATCCGAGTAAGTACCTCAGACTGGGTGAAGCCGAAAGCTAGCAATCTTAAAGGATCACATTGGTCGGCAACGACGGAAGTGAAAATTGTGGTTCATTAATAAAATAGAGTTCGGGAACTTTCCCTGAACTAATCCTCGATATTTTCCTCCCACATTGACTAGAGGTGAGGTTTCATGATCATGATAAGCATGATGACCCAAACAAAGGAACCGGTAGTGGGACTATTTTCCTTGGAAGATGTTCCTTACATTACGTAATATAACATATCTCTCAGTGTCCCTTTGTTTATAAAACCGTATGGCCAGATTGCCTTGTTTTACACAAAATCTTTAACCTTATAACGGCTTTATAAGTAGGAAAACACTCCTCGGCTACTGGCCGAAGAGGTTGAAGCCGATGGCCGGTCAACAAACTTTTGTACAATACGGATCCGAGCATTAATGATGTAAAGTACTTGCATACATAGAGTCATTACACATAATTTGTGATTTTACTATGGATGTCGATCCTTAATTCGGCCACCCGTGCCCGCATTAAGGCTCAGGGGATACTGGGCTTCGGGCTTATCATTTACGAACATTAAAGGGGCACATTGATCCCCTGATCTAGTGTTGCCACCCGACCAGTATCTCGGGGGCTACTGCATTGCCTATTCAATGCAGAAACATTTAAGTGCAATACAGCTTCCGAGGAGATTTTGATCCTCAGGTTTGTCGGCCGCACCCAACCTGAGTCTCGAGGATTGAGCATGCCGCTTTTTGTGTCCCAAAGTATTCTGCCAAGCTAGTACTGGGATCAGTGGTCTTATGTCATCCTTTAGGTGCATCTCGGGTTTTAGACAGACACACACAACTTGAGGGCTACTGGCTATATATCTCGGCAGAGAATAAATTGCACCAATCAAAAAATGAGCCCGCAGTCAGGGGTGGTGCACCACCTCGAAAGCAGTCCAACATAAAGCTCGGGCGCCAGTGGCTGGCTCCATAGAAGGAATTTCCGGCATTAAGCTCGGCTAAACTCCTTCAACTTTCTTGAACCAAGGTGATCTATGACACCTCAAATAAATCCGGCGTTAGAGCTTGGATACAGTGCAGCGATGGAGCTCGGACACAGTCTGGCGTTGGTGCTCGGCTGCAAAAGATACCTCGAATGTAGTCCGGCGTTGGAGCTCGGATGCAAGAGGACACCGCCGCCCAGGAACAACTTCAAACCCGAGGTGGGCATGAAAATAACAAGGCATTAATAAAAGCCGATAATTTAAAGGGGCTCCACAGATACCCGACATGTAAAATCTTCAGATTTACTTCGGCAATACTCAAGATTGAAGATAAGAAGATTTGTTGAACCAGTTTTCAAGGCCGACGACCGAAGATGAAGAACAGTTCAGAAGAATGGAGGAGCGTCCCCAACTTGAAGACCGGTTCAGGGGGCTACTGACGGTGTCCTGGACTACGGGGTACTCACCACGTCGTCTCCCGATCAGTTGGATTGGGCCGAGGACCCCCATGACCATTTACTCATGGGCCAGTTCAGACAGCCGAAGTATACACAAGGAAGATTCTACAAGACTTGGTGATCAAGAGAAGGACTCCTCCCCCACCGGCATATTCGGCTAGGACTCTTGTTATCCTAGGCCTCTAGTACATTATATAAACCAAGGTTAGGCTAGTCGATAGGGCATTATGACATTACTCATCATACCTCTAGGGTTTAGACCACAACATATGATCTCGAGGTAGATCAACTCTTGTAACCCTTATACTCATTATAGTCAATCAAGCAGCATGTAGGGTATTATCTCATCAAGAGAGCCCGAAGCTGGGTAAAACCCCGTGTCCATGTTACCATTGATCCTAAGATGCACAGCTTGGGATGCCCTACCCGATATCCGTTGGTTTCGACAATGACAATCGCTGTCACGATCCTAGCCCCGGCGGCTCTCCGGCGCCACCGGGAGAGGGGGGGAGAGAGCCCCCTCCTTCTTCTTATTACTTGGCCTCCCCCCTATATGAGAGTAGAGTTCCCCCTCTAGTCCATGGCCTCTGTGGCAGCGGAGGGGTGAGAGCCTCTCTAAGCTTGGATCTCCCTCTTTGTTCTCTTCTATTTCGCGTCTCCCAGATCTGGCCGAAAACCGTTCTGGGAGATCCGTAACTCCAATTGCGCTGAAATCTTAACATGATTTTTTCCGGATATAAGCTTCCTTGCGCCCGAAGTAGAGCTTCAACCAACGTACAAGGTGAGCACAACCCACCACCACACACCTGGCCCCTAGGGCACGCCCCGGTGTCTTGTGGAGGTTGTGGGCCCCCGTTTGTGTTGATTCCAAGTCCCAAAAATCACATATATTCCAAAATAATTCTCCATAAATTTTTATCGCATTTGGACTTTGTTTGATATGGATATTTCATGAAACAAAAAACATGCAACAAAAGAACTGGCACTGGGCATTGGATCAAAATGTTAGTGCAAATAAATCATATAAAATGTTGCCAAAGTATATGAAAGTTGTATAATATTGGGATGAACAATAAAAAATTGTAGATACAATGGAGACGTAACACCGCTTGGCTAACTTAAAATTCTTTCTTTTGTGCTTTCAGGAAATGTCTGGGCTCATAATCAATTTCTCTCAAACGAGGTGCTTGTTTTGGGTGCCCCCCGGATGAGGCTAGGCGTGTGGCCGCTCTGCTAAATTGCTTTCTTGGCTCGTTCCCCTTTAAGTAACTTGGGCTGGCCATATATCCTCTCAAACTGCTCTTCAAGGATTTCAATTTTTCTGTTACTAAGGTGGCTAAGAGGGTTATGCCTTGGAGGGGGTGGTATAATTCCTCTGCGGGGATGGTTTGCTTTATCAATGCATGTATGGCTTCACTCCCTATGTTTCTCATGTGTTTCTATCACCTTTTTAGAGGGCATCCATGCAGGCTTCGATAAACTCAGGAGTGTCTTCTACTGGAATACTGTGGACAATAAAAAGAAGTATAGATTATTCAAATATAAGCTCATGTGTAAGCCTAAAACGTTGGGGGTTTGGGGATTCTCAATACCTCCATCATGAATATGTGCCTGATTCTTAAATGGTGGTGGTGTGTTCTTTCCTCTAATACGGATGTTCTGTGGCTTCACATTCTTAAGGCTAAGTATTCTCCTCTCTCCTCCCCCCTTATGGCCGTGCCTGGGTCCAGTGCATCTGTGTCTCAGTTTTGGTGTCAATTGCTTAATGCGTGAGATGATTTCAAAGGCTTGGTTAAATTTTCCATTCGAAATGGTGTGTCTAATTGTTTTTGGTTGGACTGGTGGGTTGGGGAGGTTAAAGGATCGAGAAGAGGTGTCTAGAGGGGGGTGATGAGACACTCAACGAGTAAAGTTGGTAGTTTTCAAGTTTTTCAAGTTGGGGTTGGAAATTATTACAATTTCAACCTTACATAATACAATTCAAGCAAGCATGCAAAGAGTATATGAGCAGCGGAAAGTTAAGCATGCAACTTGCAAGAAAGTAAAGTGATGTGATTGGAGTGTGCAAACGCAATTGGAGACACGGAGATTTTTGGCGTGGTTCTAATAGGTGGTGCTATCGTACATCCACGTTGATGGAGACTTCAACCCACGAAGGGTAACGGTTGCGAGAGTCCACAGAGGGCTCCACCCACGAAGGGTCCACGAATAAGCAACCTTGTCTATCCCACCATGGTCATCGCCCACGAAGGACTTGCGTCACTTGGGTAGATCTTCAAGAAGTAGGCGATCTCCTTGCCCTTACAAACTTCTTGGTTCAACTCCACAATCTTGATGGAGGCTCCCAAGCGACACCTAACCAATCTAGGAGACACCACTCTCCAAAACTTAATAGATGGTGTGTTGATGATGAACTCCTTGCTCTTGTGCTTCAAATGATAGTCTCCCCAACACTCAGCTCTCTCTCACAGATCTGGCTATGGTGGAAAGATGATTTGAGTGGAAAGTCTAAGGGCATATTTATCCCTATGGTGTTTTGGTGATTGATGACAATGCTTTTGCGGACTAATTGTGTGCCTTGAGTATCCCAGACAATTCGTCACTAGGCACAAGGCTGTTTCATGCCCCTCGAAGACTATTAAAGACGGCGTTTTTCTACGGTTCTTTTCGGTGGTTTGAGTCATAGGATAGCCATACTATTAAGAGGGCGTATGCGTTGGAAAGGTTAGGGTGGAATCATCACGTACACGTTTTCTTGCTTGTCACCGCCTTTCCCTCGGCACTTTGGAGCATCCTCCGTTATCTTCATATTTTGCAAAAAGAAGGATTCCTAGTGTTGCTGCTCTGAGGCACGCGGTAGTACTGCTCTTAGGAGCGGTAGTACCGCATGCCACCGCGGTAGTACCACACACCGGTGCGGTAGTACCGTAGGTGCCCACGGTAGTACCGCTCTTAAGGAGCGGTAGTACTGTGGCCTCGGATCTAGCATAGCAACACGAGCGGAAGTAGGGGCGGATGTAATTTTTTACATCCGCTCCCTGCGCGGTATACCGCACACCAGGCGCGGTAGTATCGTGTCGGATTTTTGCACCATCTGATTTTCAGCGGAAGTTGGCACACGGAAGAATTTTTATTCATCCGTGCCCTTCCCAGGCTAGTCCATTCTAGCCTTGTGGTAGTACCGCAAGGGGGAGCGGTAGTACCGCGCCAGTAGAAGTACCACTCTCAGCCCTTGCGGCTCTGGCCTGGACTAGCGCCTGCCGTAGCAGCGGTAGTACCGCGGTCCATCACGGTAGTACCGTGAGCCCTTGCGGTAGTACCGCTGGTCTGGGGTGGTAGTATCGTGAGCCCTTGCGGTAGTACCACTGGTCTGGAGCGGTAGTACCGCAAGTCACAGGCTGGTTAAGTGGATAACAGTTGGATTTGTCCCTCCACTATATAAGGGGTGTCTTCTTCCTGTGGTTGACTATCTCTTCCAATGCTAAGCTCCATTATTGCTCTAAGCTCCATTTTCGCCTGATCTCTCTCCCTAGCCAATCAAACTTGTTGATTTGCTCGGGATTGGGTGAGAAGGCCCCGATCTACACTTCCACCAAGAGAAATTTGATTCCCCACTAATCCCTAACGGATCTTGTTACTCTTGGGTGTTTGAGCACCCTAGACGGTTGAGGTCACCTCGGAGCCATAGTCCATTCTGGTGAAGCTTCGTGGTGTCGTTGAGAGCCTCCAATTAAGTTATGGAGATTGCCCCAACCTTGTTTGTAAAGGTTCGATCACCGCCTTCAAGGGCACCAATAGTGGAATCACGACATCTCGCATTGTGTGAGGGCGTGAGGAGAATACGGTGGCCCTAGTGGCTTCTTGGGGAGCATTGTGCCTCCACACCGCTCTAACGAAGACGTACTTCCCCTCAAAAGGAAGGAACTTCGATAACACATCCTCGTCTCCACCGGCTCCACTCTTGGTTATCTCATGCCTTTACTAGTGCAAGCTTATTTGTGTTGTATCCCTTGCTTGCTTATGTGCTAGTTGTTATTGCATCATATAGGTTGCTCACCTAGTTGCATATCTAGACAACCTACTTTGATGCAAAGTTTAATTTGGTAAAGAAAAGTCTAAAAAGTGTTAGTTGCCTATTCACCCCCCTCTAGTCAACTATATCGATCCTTTCAATTGGTATCAGAGCCTCGTCTCTTTATTAAGGACTTTACCGTCCAAAGAGTATGGTTGACACCACAGACGGTGTGGAGGAGCACTCCGGTGTGAATCCGAGCTCGTCTACAGCCGATGGGGGAACCGCGGTCTCTCGTGAGGAATTCAATGTGGCTTTGGACACATTGAAAACCTCCATAACGACTAAGGTTGAAAGCATGTTTAATAAATTCTTAGAAGGACTTAAACTATCTTCCTCACTGATGAAAGTGGGTGATCCCACTAACAAGGTGACGGATGCTAACTCCGACTAGGGGGGAGCTAATAGTGAAAAGGGTCCTTCTACTAGTGGTAGAAATGGCACCGGCATGTTTGCCCATCTGGAACCTCCAACTTATGGAGGACCTATTCCCTCTACTCATTTAAATCATGCCGGTCCTCCTCCTAAGATTGTGAAAAATGAGGATTTTGATTCTTGGGTGTATCGCTTCAAGCGTCATTTAAATCATGCGAATACTAATCTTTGGAGAATCATTGAAGAAGGTTTCTATCCACATGACCGAAGCAACTTCACCCCTAGAGAAGCCGTGGATAATCAATTCAATGAAAGAAGATGAAGAACCTCGTGAGCTCTTTCGGAGAGTAACCAAACTCGCGGTCTCACTCCGAGATCATGGGAGCAAGGACACGGATGACAATTGGATTAAGCGCAAGTTCCTCAAGGCCATGATGCCCTACAACAAGGCCATGTCCTCCGTCATCCGTCAAAGACCGGACTTCCACTCCATGACGTCAAGTGAAGTGTTGGATGAGTTCGTTGCAATGAGCATCTTGGACAAGACCACCGACAACACGGTGCTCCATTCTCAAAGAACAAAGAAGTCAAATCTTGCCTTGAAAGCCAAGGTAATTGTGGAAGAAGAGTAAGAAGAGGAAGATGAGGAGGGCAATCCCGAGGATACAAAATATGATTATCATGAGCACATGGCTCTTGCTTCAAGGCAATTTTGGAGCAAGAAGAACACAATGCCCAATTTCAACAAGAACAATTCAAGTGGGTTCAAGGGCAAGCAGCGAGTGAGAACTTGTTACAATTGTAGAAATGTGAGTCACTTTGTTGTGGATTTTCCTTACGAGAAGCGGGAAGACAATGGTGGCAAGCTCATTCGAAAAGACAAAGCCAAGTCCTTCCCCAACAAGAATAACTTCACCAAAAAGACTCCTACTCGAGGGTTAGTAGTCCAAGAAGAATACCATGAGGATGACGATGATGATGAAGATGGAGAATCAATGGCCATGGCCTCTGTCGGTGTCAAAACCGGCAGATCTTGGGTAGGGGGTCCCGAACTGTGCGTCTAGGCGGATGGTAACAGGAGACAAGGGACATGACGTTTTTACCCAGGTTCGGGACCTCTCGATGGAGGTAAAACCCTACTCCTGCTTGATTAATATTGATGGTATGGGTAGTACAAGAGTTGATCTACCACGAGATCAGAGAGGCTAAACCCTACAAGCTAGCCTATGTTATGATTGTTGTTCGTCCTATGGACTAAAAACTCTCCGGTTTATATAGACACCGGAGAGGGCTAGGGTTACACAGAGTCGGTTACAATGGGAGGAGATCTTCATATCATATCGCCAAGCTTGCCCTCCATGCCAAGGAAAGTCCTATCCGGACACGGGACAAAGTCTTCAATCTTGTATCTTCATAGTCTGGGAGTCCGGCCAAAGGTCATAGTCCGGCCATACGGACACCCCCTAATCCAGGACTCCCTCAGTAGCCTCCGAACCAGGCTTCAATGACGATGAGTCCGCGTGCAAATTTGTCTTCGGCATTGCAAGACGGGTTCTTCTCCAAATTCCATGTACCTGTCGAATAGTGTTTGGCTTCTAGTGCATGTTGCGCTCCTTGGCTTCTGTGCCCAATAATGACCATCTTCCACGTGTCAAATGAATGCGAAAAGCTAGGGAGTTTTTTCATTTACCCCCCTAGCTGTGTAAATGAGCCACCCATAAAAGAGACAGGGATTTAGATCCAATTCACACCATCTTCCCTCTGCGAGCATTCATCGGAGCGCATCCGACATAGATCCATTCTATCATGGCTGGTCGACGCAGCTCCTCCTCTCGCCCCTCCAGCCCTCGTCCCGGAGATTGGGAACGGTGTTCCGTCCCACATAGCGAATTAGTAGCGCTCCAATCCAAGGGGCTCCTCCCACCAGCATATATGGTCCCAGTTCGAGCCGGGCTTGCTAGCTATAGTGGCGGAGAGCAGGCGGAGAGTGTCCCTAATCCCTCCAAAGGAGAGCGGGTATGCCTTGTCCCTTATTTAATAAGAGGGCTCGGATTTCCAATTCATCCGTTTCTCCGGGGGCTACTGGAGTTTTATGGCCTCCAGCTACACAACCTCACACCTGCCTCCATACTGCATATTACGGGCTTCGTGGCCCTTTGCAAGATGTTTTTGGGCGTCGAGGCCCATTTCGCGCTATGGAAGAAGTTGTTTTGCCTCGTGCCCCGCTCTCAGGAGGGGTCGATTTATCAAGTGGGCGGAGCCGAACTATGGCACATCACCGGGATCGGATATCTATCCGGAACCCCAAAGAAGGCGTCCGAGGACTGGCCTTCAGAATGGTTTTATATAGATGACGTCCCCTTGCCGGACCCTGTACGGATCGGCCTCCCTGAGTTCAATAATGCTCCCTTGAAGAAACGCCTGAGCTGGCGTCCACGGAGCCCTCAGAGGGAAACTGACAGGGACGTCCTTTACCTGATGAGCCGGATAAGGTTGTTAGCTCATTCCGGATTGACCATGATCGAGGTCATGGACATATGCATTGTGCAGGGGGTGCAGCCGCTTTAGTACAGAGGCCACCCCATGTGGGATTTCAACGGGGAGGACGATGCCACCCGGTGCGGTCGCAAAGGGCTGGATTCGGCTGCCACTCTAACGAAGATCTTATCCGCTTTGTATAAGGTAGAAGAGGAGGAATTCCTTCGTGTCAACCCACAGGCGGATTCTCTATGTACAATCCTCCAAGCTGGGTAAGCAAACACTTTCACTTGTCTATCCGTTTTCAAATTCCCATAGTTAAGTACTTAGTCTAGCAATTTTAACGCAGGAGCTTTGCCAGACTGTAAAGGAGATAAATAGCCCTCCTCCACAACCCGAGGACCCGGAACGGTCCCTCGACCCGGACTCCCAAGAGGACACGGACTTACGTGTGGAGCTAATTGATGAGATGTTTCATCAATTGAGTAAGGACAACACCTTAGTGGCCATTACGTCCGATTATCCCGGACTACTTCCGGCCTCAAAGGTAACCGAGACCGAAGTCACAGTACTTTCAAGAGGATCCATCCATGCTTATTTTTGATCGCCGTATACCAATGGCGTTTTTTGCAGGGAAAATCCTTGAGGCGGAGGGTCGAGCCCGCGGCGGCTAGCCAACAAGGGCCATTGAGACCCGACGGGCTAAAAAGAAGTGCGGACCGGATCGAGATGCCGGCACAATGGTACGGCATGCTACTTTAATGCCCAGGGTTTATGCCCTCAAGGCATACTAACGCGCATGCTCTCTTTAGGAAGAAGAGCACCCGCCGGACTATGTCCACCGGCCAGGCTTCAAGGCTAGGTCCGGAAGCGGAGGCGAACACGGGGCGCGCATCGGACGTTCCTCTGACAGAGGACGCAGACGGGCTATCTGCCACCAATTCAGAGGTGGAGAGTGCCATGAACCACAGGCGTCGCCGGATTGTTCTTCGTGAGGCATGTTTTTCCCAAGAGGCGTTGGACGCCTTTAATACGGGAGATGCGTACCTCCGCGCCGCTCAAAATGGTCTAGCCGGAGCCACAAAGCAGTATGTAAAAGACATATAGGTGAGTAAATCTGATGGTATATATCAGTAGACCCCGAGAATTGAAACAGTTAAAATAACTGATTTAAGGATCATTTGTTATGTAGGATCTTACAAAAAGAATACGCAACTGTCCCAGGAGCTAGAAGAGTGCAAGGCCCAACTTGAGGCCGCACTAGCCGCTACAGAAAATGCCAAGGGAGCCCCCTCAGGTAATATATGCTTCGAAAGATAAGTATTGTGAAGTGCGGCATGTGTGCAATTCTGACAATAACAGTGCAGATTGGACCGGAGTGGATCCGGACAAGCAACAACTCTTGCGCCAGTTAAAGGCCGGCCAGAGCGTGATTACGAGGGTGAGGCAAGAGAAGAACAAGCTTCAAGATGCCAATACCCAGCTGGGCGAGGAACTAAAGGATGTTCGTGCTCAGCTGTCGGATTCCGTAAAGGAGAATCGGCGACTTCGACGCGGAATTTTTAGTAAGTGCTTAAATGAATCTTTGAAAAAGAGTTCGGCGAGGAAGTCGATTGACAGAGTTATGTCTGTAGATATGCTAACAGGTCGGCCTGCGGAGGAAATGCCCGGTTCTACGGGTGACCTTCTTCCCGAGCTATCACAACTGCACGGACAAGTTCGGCAGGCGATGCAAGGCGTCGTCCAGGCTTTTTGGCCATCCCTCTCCATGCCCGAAGGCCTTGGAGAGCTTGCAGAGAAGCTGAAGGGAGCGTGGCAGCGCTCCCGATTATGGAAGATATTGGCCTGCCGTCAAGGCGCCAGGGAGGCATGGGCCATGGTGAAGACGCGGTACACGAAGGCTGACGCAAACCACATGGCCGAGGTCGGACCTGTGTGGCCCGATTGGAAGGAGATCCCTGTCAGTTTAGTGTACTGCCAGTTAGAGCTGTTCGCCAAGTATTCCCAACAGGACTGTAAATTAAAGAGCCTGTTGGATGGTATTGAAGAAGAATATACCCATTCAAATTGACTATGTAATTTAAAATGACATGTAAAATGCCTTCTAGCCGGATTGTAGATCATTTGTCATTGCGGACCTTTTCGCTTCAACCTCTGGACCCGATAGTCCGGAGTGTGTCCGAATACCCTCTCGGTTATGTAAAAACCGGGGCATGCGTGGAGACCAGGCGTAGGGGTCATAAGTGCTTTAGCAGAAAAGTTCCCAACTAGTTATGTTATATTACATGGTTAGTAAGAAACATCTTCCAGGGAGAATAGTTCCGTTAGGGGTGCCTTTCCCTGGGAGGCATACCCTAAAGTGCATGTCCGGACTGTGAAAAAAGCAGAAAAGCATCTGGGGGCAGATATATAAACAAGTGAAAAAATCATCTTTTAGTTCATCGATCGAATATTCACTTAAGAACGCTAGCTTTCGGCTTCACCCAGTCTGAGGTAGACATTTGGCTGACCCGACAGTAACAATCGCAGAGGTGCTCCCTTTAGCACCTAGCCGAACAATCGGGAACGTAGGGGTAAGCATAGGAGCCAGGCAACCCAGCTTGGCCAAAACTTAAGTCATATCGATGCATATAATGGTGAATAAAAGGTTCATGCGGAAGTGTCACACATGTATTGGGCATGAGGCCCGTGTATATAAGCTTCTGATAAAGAAGCCCCCAGGTATAGTGAGCGCGGGTGGCGCGTCAATTATGTGCGAACAATGCGCAAGCGAGCCCTTAAAGGCTTGTAAGAAAAAGGGAGGGAGAAGGAGAGAAATATAAGGCAACTAATTTGTAAAAAAAAGAAGGTACAGAGGAAGGAGACGAACACAGAGTCCGGCGCTAGGTGTAGAATCTTCGTAGGCGTGCTGCGTTCCATGGGTTCGGCTCGAGTCGGTTATCCGATGCGTTTCGCAGACGGTATGCTCCACCAGTCAGGACTTGGTCGATTATGAAGGGACCCTCCCATTTGGGCTTGAGTTTGTCCTTTTTCTTGTCCGGCAGGCGTAGAACTAGTTCGCCAACATTGTAAGTTTTGGCCCGTACTTCTCTGCTTTGATATCTTCGAGCCTGCTGTTGATACAATGCAGAACGGGCTTTTGCAATGACGCGCTTATCTTTCTTCGTACATGCGCACGCGAGGTGAGTCATGGATTATGTCGCAGGGCAGGACTGCCTCTGCGCCGTATACCATAAAAAATGGTGTGAATCTGGTAGTGCGATTCGGCGTGGTCCGTAGCCCCGAGAGTACAGAGTCAAGCTCCTCTATCCAGTGCGTGTTAGATTCCTTGAGGGATCGCACTAATCTGGGTTTGATGCCGCTCATGATTAGACCATTGGCTCGCTCGACTTGACCATTAGTTTGTGGGTGATAGACTGAAGCGTAATCGAGCTTAATGCCCATGTTTTTGCACCAGAGTTTAACCTCGTCGGTCGTAAAGTTCGTGTCGTTGTCCGTGATGATGCTGTGGGGGACGCCGTAACGGTGTACAACCCCTGATATGAAGTCTATCACCAGTCCGGATTCGGCCGTCTTAACAGGCTTGGCCTCTATCCATTTGGTGAATTTGTCCACCATGACCAGTAGATATTTTTGCTTGTGGGTTCCTCCTTTAAGGGGTCCAACCATGTCAAGCCCCCAGACCGCAAAAGGCCAGGTAATGGGTATAGTTTGGAGGGCGGTAGGAGGCATGTGGCTTTGATTAGTAAATAATTGGCAACCAACGCATTGCTGGACTAAGTCCTGAGCATCTGCGGAGGCCGTCGGCCAATAAAATCCAGTACGGAAGGCCTTGCTTACAAGGGCCCGGCCTGCTGCATGGTGCCCGTCGAGTCTGGCATGAATTTCAGCCAGAAGGTTCCGCCCTTCCTCTTCGGAGATACACCTTTGAAGGACTCCGGTGGCGCTTTTCTTGTAAAGCTCTCCTTCGTGGACTTTATAGGCTTTAGATCGCCGTACTATGCAGCGTGCCTCATTTTGGTCCTCGGGAATTTCCTGCCTAGTTAAGTAGGCTAGGAATGGTTCTGTCCACGGGGCAATTACTGCCATTATTACGCGGGCTGAGGGTTTTACCTCGTTGGCGGAGTCTTCCGTTGCGTCAGAATGTTCGATTTCGGGTGGTGCGGCTAGGTCCGGATTGTAATTTGCGGATTCCCCTTCCCACTGTACGGATGGCTTGAATAGCCTTTCCAGGAAAATGTTGGGGGGACTACATCACGCTTTGCGCCGATGCGTGCCAAGACGTCTGCTGCCGGATTGTTTTCCCGGGCAATATGGTGAAATTCGAGCCCTTCGAACCGAGCTGACATATTTAGGACGGCGTTGGGATAAGCTGCCATTTTCGGATCTTTGACATCAAAGTCTCTATTTATTTGAGATATCGCGAGGTTCGAATCCCCACGCACCTCCAGGCGTTGAATGCGCATGGAGACTGCCATCCGGAGTCCATGTAGAAGGGCCTCGTATTCGGCTGCATTGTTGGAGTCCGTATACATTATCTGGAGTACATATTGGACTGTATCTCCCGTTGGGGATGTCAGAACGACACCAGCCCCAGACCCACCAGCATTTTGGAGCCGTCGAAGTGCATGATCCAGTTGGAATATGTGTCGTACTCTTTAGGGAGTTCGGCTTCAGTCCATTCAGCGACAAAGTCGGCCAAGGCTTGTGACTTGATGGCTCGCCGTAGCTTATAGGTTATGTCGAACGGGAGGAGCTCAATGGCCCATTTGGCAATCCGGCCCGTTGCGTCGCGGTTTTTTATGATATCATTAAGAGGTACTTCGAAGGCTACTGTTATTGAACACTCTTGAAAGTAGTGTCGTAGCTTCCGGGATGCCATGAACACTGCGTATGCTATCTTTTGGTAATGCGGGTACCGGGACTTGCATGGAGTGAGGATAGTGGACACGTAGCAGACTCGTTTCTGGACAGGGAATTTGTGTCCGTCTGTTTCTCGTTCGACGACGAGGACTGCGCTTACAACTTGGTGAGTTGCCGCGATGTATAACAACATTGGTTCACCGGTGTTAGGCTCGGCCTGGACCGGGCTTGTTGCCAGTATGGCTTTTATTTCTTCGAGTCCGGTTGTGGCGGCATCCGTCCACTCGAAGTGTTCGGTGCACCGGAGGAGGCGGTAAAGGGGTAATGCCTTTTCCCCCAAGCGAGAGATGAAGCGGCTTAGAGCCGCCACGCATCCAGTCAATTTTTGTATTTGCTTGAGATCTTTTGGAATATCCAATTGTGACAGAGCTCGGATCTTGGCTGGGTTTGCTTCATTTCCTCTACCGGATACAATGAAGCCTAAGAGCTTTCTGGCTGGTACGCCGAAAACGCATTTTTCCGGGTTAAGCCTAATGTTATATGTTTGGAGGTTATCAAAAGTGAGCCTGAAGTCGTCTATTAGAGTTTTGACATGCTTGGTTTTGACGACCACGTCATCCACGTATGCTTCAACTGTTTTGCCGATCTGGTTGGCCAGACATGTCTGAATAATGCGCTGATATGTTGCGCCGGCGTTTTTGAGCCCGAAGGGCATTGTGTTAAAGCAGAATGGGCCGTATGGGGTGATGAATGCCGTTGCGGCTTGGTCTGACTCTGCCATCTTGATTTGGTGGTAGCCAGAGTATGCGTCGAGGAAACACAATGAGTCGTGTCCTGCGGTGGCGTCGATGATTTGATCAATGCGGGGGAGGGGGAAGGGATCCTTTGGGAAGGCCTTTTTAGGTCTTTGAAATCGACGCATAGGCGCTAGGATTTGTCCTTCTTTGGTACCATCACCAAGTTTGCTAGCCAGTCCAGATGTTTTATATCTCTGATGAATCTGGCTTCCAGTAGTTTGGCTAGTTCCTCTCTCAAGGCTTGTCTCTTCGGTTCGGAGAAACACCGAAGAGCCTGCTTAACACGCTTGAATCCTTTTAGGATGTTCAGGCTGTGCTCGGCCAGCCTACATGGGATTCCTGGCATGTCTAAAGGGTGCCAGGCGATAATGTCCCAATTTTCGCGTAGGAATTCTCTTAGTGCGGCATCTACTTCAGGGTTTAGTTGTGCCCCGATGGAGGACGTTTTTGTAGTGTCCGTTGGATGGACTTGGAACTTGACTATTTCGTCTGCTGGCTTGAAGGAGGTGGACTTGGATCTTTTGTCGAGTACCACGTCATCCCTGTCCACCGTGGAGCGCAATGAAGTTAGTTACTCGACCGCTAGGGCTTCGTATAATGCCTCGAGGGCCAGTGCGACTGTCTTGTTTTCGGCGTGGAGCGCTATGTCCGGATCGCTAGCAAGAGTGATGATTCCGTTGGGTCCGGGCATTTTGAGCTTCATGTACCTGTAATGGGGTATAGCTTGGAAAATTGTGAATGCCTCTTGCCCTAACAGAGCGTGGTATCCGCTGCTGAACGGGGCCACTTGAAATGTGACCTCCTCGGATCTGTAATTATCCGGCGTGCCGAACACCACATCCAGTGTGATTTTTCCTGTACAACACGCTTCCCGACTGGGGATTATTCCTCTAAAGAATGTGTTGCTTCGCTCGATGCGGCTCCAGTCTATTTCCATTTTTCGTAGTGTTTCCTCATAGATGAGGTTCAATCTGCTGCCACCGTCCATGAGTACCTTGGTAAGCCGAAAGCCGTCCACTATCGGACTGAGGACCAGTGCGGCTGGTGCTCGGGCTGTCCGGAATTTAGGTTCGTCACTGGCGTTAAAGGTAATAGCCGTGTCACTCCATGGGTTTATTGTCGCTACCTGGTAGACTTCGGTAAGGCTGCGGAGCGTTCGCTTCCTTGCATTGTTTGATGCAAAAGTCTTGAAGACTGTTGATACCGTACCGGCGTTTCTGGGGTGGTGCTCTGCGGATTCTGGAGTTAGAAGCTCCTCGCCACTTCTGGCCACCTGCCGGAGTATCCAACATGGTCTAAGGCTATGAGTTGGTGTGGCGCCCTCTGTACTATGAATTTTACATGGTCCATTGAGCCATCCCTCCAGTACGGTTCCATACCCTATATAGGGTTTTTGTTTTTTGTTGTTTGGCCCAGGAGCCTGGCGATAATGCGCCCTTTTGTTTCGGACTGGGATTGTATTCAGGGTCGGATTGTCCCAGAATTTTGTTTCGGTTTTCCGAACGCTTTCTGTCGCACAGTACTTTCGTACTATGGATGCCAAGTCGGCGAAGCGTGTAATTTCACGGTGACTTATGGCATTGAGGATTCCGATGTCCGTGCAGTTGTTGTAGAAGAATGAAGTTGCATCCCCCTCGTGGCAGTCCTTTATCCTGTTCATAACCAGGAGGAGTCTGGCCCAGTAATGGTGTACTGTTTCTCTGGGCTCTTGCTGAATTTGGGATAGTTCCCTTATATTTGGGTGGGCGGGTGGATTTAAATCCGAACCTCGCCCGATCTAAGACTCAGGGGCCAAGAAATTTCCGAACTTGGAAGCTTGGGTTCTTGGACGTTATCCAATGAATCGGGCCCGCTGCCTGACTTTAGGTTCAGGGCTTGAGTGGCGTCCTCCCCTTCGCGGATGTCTGGCTTGGAGGGATCAGGAATCCGGACACATCTGGTCCTTAGGATGGGTGAAGATTCGCCACATTGTTCCTCCACCACTTCGACGTGGTGGGTGACCTGGGGAGAGTCAATCTCTCTCGGATCGGGTTTAAGCCCAATCTGATCCTAGTCCGTAGCGACTCCCAGGGCGGCGATGCGATCCAAGAGCTCGTTTAAGGAAGAGAGCTCCATCGGATCTAACTGCTCGGCAAGTTCCGAGTTAACGTGGAGATTGCTTTCGATGACCCGAGAAGTCATCGCCGGCGCGGCAGCCGAACAGGAGGTCATTAAAAAACTGCCTAGCCGGAGAGTTTGGCCGACAGCCAAAGCTCCTTTAGCAACAGCGCCGTCTTTAAAGACGGGGTGCGGCATCCTTCCTGACGGTGACAACACAGATGAACTCTCAATGAAAGCACCAATGTCGGTGTCAAAACCGGTGGATCTCTAGTAGGGGGTCCCGAACTATGCGTCTAGGTGGATGGTAACAGGAGACAAGGGACACGATGTTTTTACCCAGGTTTGGGCCCTCTCGATGGAGGTAAAACCCTACTCCTGCTTGATTAATATTGATGGTATGGGTAGTACAAGAGTTGATCTACCACGAGATCAGAGAGGCTAAACCCTAGAAGGTAGCCTATGGTATGATTGTTGTTCCTCCTATGGACTAAAAACTCTCCTGTTTATATAGACACCAGAGAGGGCTAGGGTTACACAGAGTCGGTTAGAATGGGAGGAGATCTTCATATCGTATTGCCAAGCTTGCCCTCCACGCCAAGGAAAGTCCTATCCGGACACGAGACGAAGTCTTCAATCTTGTATCTTCATAGTTCGGGAGTCCTACCAAAGGTCATAGTCCGTCCATCCGGACACCCCCTAATCCAGGACTCCCTCAGCCTCCGTTGCCATTTCCACAACTCCCCAGGTGTCTCTCTTCGAGTCACCCAACGAGAACATCACCGCCAAGTGCCTCATGGCTAAAGCCACTAACAAGGTAACCCAAAACATCAAAACCACCATCATTACTAATCCCTCCCTGGCGGATTGCATTGATGAAAATGAGGGGTATAATGAAGAGATGAATGAATTTGAGTCTTTTATGAGTAAACTCAAGGGCAAATCCAAGAAGCACTTTGTTGCTCTCTTGGAACAACTTGGTGAAGCCAATGACATGATCGAGGCTCATGAAGAAACCAACTCTAAGATGGAAGGTCATAGTCATGACTATGCCGATGCGATATCGGATCTCTCTAACGCTCTCGAGGAAATGATGACCATGCTAAATTAAAGAAAGATCTTGATCATGCTCTTGTTGTCTCTTGTGTGTTAAACTCCGAGAAGGCTAAACTTTGGGTTGACCTTGCTAGACTCAAAGAGGAGTTTGATTTACTTGACAAGGCTCACAAGGCTTTGAAGGGTGCTCATGCTAGCCTCAAGGAGTCTCATGTTCAACTCCAAGTGAACATAACCAAGGAGAAAGCCACCTTTCCTCATATGGTCTTAATTGATAACGCAAATGCTACTAACTCGTGTTCTGAGCATGTGCATCTTGTGGAGGAAATTGCCCAGTTGAAAGAGCAACTGAAGAAAGGCCTTGTGACATACATTGAAGGTGAGAAAAACCTCAATGACCTTTTGAGCAATCAAAAGGAAGTTGTGGCCAAGGAGGGAGTTGGGTTCATACCCAAGCCCAAGAACAAGAAGAAGAATGACAAGACCAAACGACCTCCTCCTCTCAAGCAAACGTTTGTGAAGGAGGGAGAGGGTGCTCCTAAGGAAAATAAGAACAATGTGAAGGGTGGTGAGGTCAAGAAGGGCAATGCCAACCCTTCCAACAAAGCCGGCAACTTTAACCCTTCTTATGTGTTATGCCGTGCTAGTGATGGGCATGTTTAGGCTAAATTTGTTGGTTCTCCTTATGAGTACATTGAATGGTCTATTTGGGTTCCCAAGACCCTTGTTACTAACATCAAAGGACCCATTACTCAATGGGTACCTAAAACCAAGCATTGATTTCGTGTAGGTGTTTGCTTCCGGTGGAGGATCATGGTTGCTCGATAGTGGAGCAACAAATCATATGACCGGAAGCACGGAGTTGGTGGTGGATGTGAAAAGGATTCCATCTATGCCCACCAACGTCGAGTGGGGTGATGCCTCGTCCTCTAAGGTATTGGGGCTTGGCAAGGTTGTCATTTCTCATGATATCACGACCGAGAAAGTCATGCTTGTTGAGTCCCTTGCTTACAATCTCCTTTCCGTTTGTCAACTTGCACTCATGGACTTTGCTACTTTCTTTGATGTTGATACCTTGGCCCTCTTGTGGAGCAAGACTCCTAAAGTAGCCTTTGTTGGGCATGTCGAAAACGGTCTTTATGTGATTAACTTTTTGGAGCGACCCACTAAGATCGCGACATGCCTAATGGCTAAAGTTGATGTGGGATGGCTTTTGCATCGCCGTTTAGCCCACATCAATATGAGATCTTTGCAAAGCCTTCTCAAGGGGGACCATGTCCGTGGACTAACATTGTTAGTTTTGCCAAAGATCGTGCTTGCAGTGCTTGTATCGAGGGAAAGCTTCATGAGACGGCTCACCCTCCCTCTACTATCATCTACTCGAAGAGACCCTTGGAGATCCTTTACATGGATCTCTTTGGGACTCCATCATTTGGTAGTCTTGGGGGTAGGAAGTATTACTTGGTGATCGTAGATGACTATTCAAGATATACTTGGGTATATTTCTTCAAGAGGAAGAGCGAGACTCAACAAATCGTCATCGACTTTGCAAATGAAGCTCAACAGCAACATGATGCAAAGATCTTGATCATAAGGAGTGACAACTGCACCGAGTTCTAGAAGTACACCTTGTATGAGTTTCTCAGTGATGAGGGGATCAAGCATCAGTATGCCGCACCTTACACCCCTCAAAAAAATGGTGTAGCGGAAAGGAAGAACAGGACGTTGATGGATGCGGCAAGGACCATGATGGCGGAGTTCAAGTCTCCTTATAACTTTTGGGCCGAATCCATCAACATAGCATGTCATGCATCAAATCGGCTCTACCTCCGCAAAGGCTTGAACAAGACTCCCTATGAAATACTTACCGGTAACAAGCCCAACCTCAAGTACTTCCGGGTGTTCGGGTGTAAGTGTTTCATTCTCAAGAAAGGTGTTCGTTTGTCTAAATTTGAGGCTAGAGCATATGAGGGCATATTTGCTGGTTATGCTACAAACTCTCATGCTTACCGTGTCCTCAACAAGTCCATCGGACTCATTGAGGAGACGTGTAACGTGGAGTTTGACGAGAATAACGGCTCCAAAGTGGAGCAGAGTGGTACTTGTGATGTAGGTGATGAAATTCCTCCCCAAGCCATAAGAAGAATGGGTGTTGGTCATATCCTACCCATTGAGGAACCCCTTGTGGCCGAAGGAGAAGGACAATGCTCCACTCAAGTGGAGCCATCACCAACCCAAGACCCACACGCTTCCGAAGAACAAAGTGGAGGCCCTCAACTTCATGAAAATGATCAAGGGCAAGATCAACCTCGAGATGATGGTGCACCACCAAATGATGCCCAAGGTCAAGCTCTTCCCTTCGAGCAAGTTCAAGATCAAGGGCAAGCTCAAGATGACGCTCAAGATGATCAAGTTACCCCTCCTCTCTTCACATACGAGGAGGATTTAGAGCGTCGTGCCGCGAAGATCGCCTCCAAGCTCACCACCAAAGGTCATCTTATGGAGAATGTTGTGGGAAGCCTAAGAAAGGGGGTAAGCACTCGTAGACAATTAGCAAACTATTGTGAACATCATGCGTTTGTTTCTTGTGTTGAACCCCAAAAGGTTTATGAGGCGCTCGAGGACCCGGATTGTCTCAATACCATGCTTGAAGAACTCTACAACTTCGAGCATAACCAAGTGTGGAAATTAGTGCCAAGGCCAACCGGGAATCATAATATCATATGCACCAAGTGGATATTCAAGAACAACCAAAATGCTCATGGGATTATTGTTCGCAACAAGGCTCGCTTGGTGGCACAAGGCTACTCCCAAGTCGAGGGTATCGACTACGGTGAATCCTTTGCTCCCGTTGCTCGCCTTGAATCTATTCGTTTGTTGATTGCGTATGCTTCTCATCATAATTTCACATTGCAACAAATGGATGTGAAGAGTGCTTTTCTTAATGGTCCCATTAATGAGTTGGTGTATGTCAAACAACCCCCCGGGTTCGACGATCCCTATTTCCCCGATCATGTGTACCAACTCCACAAGGCGCTCTATGGCCTTAAACAAGCCCCACGTGCGTGGTATGAGCATCTTACAGAGTTGTTACAAGATCGTGGGTTCGAAATCGGGAAAATCGACCCCACTATTTTTACTAAGAAGGTCAAAGGGAAGTTGTTTGTGTGCCAACTATATGTTGATGATATTATTTTTGGTTCCCCTAACAAAGCTTTCAATGAAGAATTGCCACACTCATGACCTCAAAGTTCAAGATGTCTATGATGGGAGAGTTGAAGTTCTTCCTCGGGTTCGAAATCAAGCAAAGAAGAGAAGGAACCTTCATCAACCAAGCCAAATACACTCAAGACATGCTAAAGAGATTCAAGCTAAGTGATGTCAAGCCGGCTTCCACCCCAATGCCCACCAAGTGCCAACTTGACATTGATCCCAATGGTAAAGCGGTGTATCAAAATGTATTTCACTCCATGATTGGCTCCTTGATTTACCTTTGTGTGCTCTAGACCGGATATCATGTTGAGTGTGGGAATTTGTGCATGGTTTCAAGCCACACCAAAGGGAAGTCACTTGGTGGCGGTCAAGCGAATCTTTCGATATTTGGCTCATACCCCAAACTTTGGCTTATGGTACCCAAGAGGAGCAAACTTCAAACTTGAGGGATATTCGGATTCTGATTGGGCGGGAGACAAAGTGGATAGGAAGTCCACTTCTGGAGGGTGCCAACTTCTTGGTTGCTCTTTGGTTAGTTGGTCTTCCAAGAAGCAAAGTTGTGTGTCTCTCTCGTCCACCGAATCGGAGTATGTGGATGCCGGTAGTTGTTGTGCACAACTCTTATGGATGGGGCAAACTTTAAAGGATTACGGTGTCATTTGTGACAAAGTGCCTCTTTGGTGTGACAATGAAAGTGCCATCAAGATTTCTCTCAACCCGGTGCAACACTTCAAGACGAAGCACACTGAGATTCAGTATCACTTCATCCGGGATCATATTAGGTGAGGGGAGATCGAGCTCAACTATGTCAACACTCATGATAACCTTGCAGATATCTTCACGAAGCCCTTAGATGAAGCAAGATTTCGCGAGTTAAGGAATGAGCTAAATATCATTGATTCGAGCAATGTGACTTGAACCCTTGCACACCCCACCACTCTCAACTTGTTGTCTAGTTTAGGTGTAGGCATGTACATAGGGGGAGTGTTGTTATCTCAATGAACTCTCCCTCCCCTCATTATGCATAAATTGATCAACTCTTTCACATTCGCCATTTTTTATGGTACTTGTGCTTCAAAGACGAGTTTTGGTCATGGGCCCAAGGATAATTCTTTGCGATGCCATACCAATCGAGTCAAAGATAGGTGGCTCCGGCCACCGCCATCTCCTTGGAGAGGTCGGTTCTCGTTTTGTGTTCCTTGTTGTCTCTTGTTTTTCTCTCTTCGTGCCTAGCTTGTGCTTGTGGTGCCTCGTTCGTCGGCTCATTAGTGTGTTCGTTCGCTTGAAGGTTCCGTGCAAAGCTGTCTATCTCTTTGGTTGAAACTGCATTTTCTTGGGTCACGGTACTACCGTGGCATGCCACGGTACTACCGCAGGACACGGTACTACCGCAACCAGCACGACAGTAATTTTTTACTGTCGGTGGTGGAGCAGTACTACCGCCCACGGTGCGGTACTTCCGCCTGGGCGGCACTACCGTGAGGACGCGCGGTACTACCGTGTAGTGATGAGCGCGGGGGGTTAAGCGCGGGCAGGGGGATTTCCAAATCCCCCATACCCAATCACTCTTTCTTACCCGACGCCGCCTCTCTCTCTCTCCTGCCCACGAACGGCGCCGGAGGCGCTCTCCGGATCTCCGTCCCCGGCCGCTCTCCTCGGATTCCGACCGGTGGGATCGTTCCCCACCACGTCCTCTTGCCATGGACCAAGGTTTCTCCCCAAATCCCTCTCTTGTTGGTTTGTTCTTGTGCTTCTAGGTTTTTGGGGAGATGCATGCAGTTCTTGAGATTTTAGGCTAAATCTGTGCAAGAGTAGGATGTAGGAGAGTAGTAATGCGTAGAGATAGTACTTGCTATGTTGCCCCGTGGTAGATTTGACCGACTGTGTGGTAGATTTGATCGACTGTAGTACCGCTTTGTTGCTGCGGTAGTACTCAGATCCAGTGGCAGTTTTGGATCTGACTCCCTGCGGTACTACCACACCTCCCGCACGGCACTACCGTCGGAGTGGTACTACCGCATCTCCAGCGCGGTACTACAGCCGGCGCGGTACTACCGTGAATTGGAGCAGCACTAATTTTTAAGTACCGCGCATGCAAAGCAGTGCTACCGTTGTTGTCAAACATCTCTTGTGGCAATTATCAAATGCTTGTTCTACTTGTTTCACAGCTTTGTTGTGTTCTTTGCATTGATCCTTCTCACTTTTTGTGTGTGTTCCTGTGCTTTGTGTCTTAGGTGGTGGCTCCGGTACCTCTTCTCGCCACTCGAATCCAAGCCGTTACATGGGCTCTGCTACGTCTTGAGCTTGCGTTGGTTTTCCTTGAAGAGGAAAGGGTGATGCAACACAGTAGCGTAAGTATTTCCCTCAGTTTTTGAGAACCAAGGTATCAGTCTAGTAGGAGGATCCTCAAAAGTCCCACGCACCTACACAAACAAACAAAGAACTCGCAACCAACGCGATAAAGGGGTTGTCAATCCCTTCACGGCCACTTGCGAAAGTGAGATCTGATAGAGATAATATGATAAGATAAATATATTTTTGGTATTTTAGGATATAGATTGGAAAAGTAAAGATGCAAATAAAAGTAGATTGAAAGCTTATATGATAAAGATAGACCTGGGGGCCATAGGTTTCACTAGAGGCTTCTCTCAAGATAGCATAAGTATTACAGTGGGTGAACAAATTACTGTCGAGCAATTGATAGAAAAGCGAATAATTATGAGATTATCTAGGCATGATCATGTATATAGGCATCACATCCATGACAAGTAGACCGACTCATGCCTGCATCTACTACTATTACTCCACACATCGACCGCTATCCAGCATGCATCTAGAGTATTAAGTTCATAAGAACAAAGTAACGCTTTAAGAAAGATGACATGATGTATAGGGATAAACTCATGCAATATGATATAAACCTCATCTTTTTATCCTCGATGGCAACAATACAATACGTGCCTTGCTGCCCCTGCTGTCACTGGGAAAGGACACCGCAAGATTGAACCCAAAGCTAAGCACTTCTCCCATGGCAAGAAAGATAAATCTAGTAGGCCAAACCAAACCGATAATTCGAAGAGACTTGCAAAGATAACTCAATCATACATAAAAGAATTCAGAATAGATTCAAATACTTCTCATAGATAAACTTGATCAGAAACCCACAATTCATCGGATCTCGACAAACACACCGCAAAAAGAGTTACATCGAATAGATCTCTAAGAAGAGAAAGGAGAATATGGTATTGAGATCCAAAAAGAGAGAAGAAGCCATCTAGCTAATAACTATGGACCCGAAGGTCTATGGTAAACTACTCACAACTCATCGGAGAGGCTATGGTGTTAATGTAGAAGCCCTCCATGGTTGAGTCCCCCTCCGGCGGAGCACCGACGAAGGCTCCAAGATGGGATCTCGCGGATACATAAAGTTACGATGGTGGAAGTTGTTCTTCGATGGCTCTCTTGATGGTTTCGGGCTACATGGGTATATATAGGAGGAAGAAGTACGTCGGTGGATGCCCGAGGGGCCCACGAGACAGGGGGGCGCGCCCTATAGGGGGGCGTGCCCTCCACCCTCGTGGCTGCCTTGGGAGCTTCTTGACTTGCACTCCAAGTCCTCTGGATCACGTTTGTTCCAAAAGTCACGCTCCCGAAGGTTTCATTCCGTTTGGACTCCGTTTGATATTCCTTTTCTTCGATATACTGAAATAGGCAAAAATACAGCAATACGGGTTTGGCCTCCGGTTAGTAAGTTAGTCCCAAAAATGATATAAAAGTGTAAAGTAAAGCCCATAAACATCAAAAACAGGTAATATAATAGCATGGAACAATCAAAAATTATAGATACGTTGGAGATGTATCAAGCATCCCCAAGCTTAATTCCTGCTCGTCCTCGAGTAGGCGAATGATAAAAATAGAATTTTTGATGTGGAATGCTACCTAGCATAATTCTCAATGTATTTCTCTTTATTGTGGCATGAATGTTCAGATCCAAATGATTCAAAATAAAAGTTCATATTGACATAAGAAATAGTAATACTTCAAGCATACTAATCAAAGTAATCATGTCTTCACAAAATAACATGGCTAAAGAAAGTTATCCCTACAAATTCATATTGTCTGGCTGTTGCTCTATCTTCATCACACAAAGTATTTAATCATGCACAACTCCGATGACAAGCCAAGCAATTGTTTCATACTTTAGTAATCTCAAACTTTTTCAATTTTCACGCAATACATGAGCGTGAGCCATGGACATAGCACTATATGTGGAATAGAAGGGTGGTTGTGGAGAAGACAAAAAGGAGAATATAGTCTCACATCAACTAGGCATATCAACGGGCTATGAAGATGCCCATTAATAGATATCAATGTGAGTGAGTAGGGATTGCCATGCAACGGATGCACTAGAGCTATAAATGTATGAAAGCTCAACAAAAGAAACTAGGTGGGTGTGCATCCAACTTGCTTGCTCACGAAGACCTAGGGCATTTTTGAGGAAGCCCATCATTGGAATATACAAGCCAAATTCTATAATGAAAAATTCCCACTAGTATATGAAATTGACAACATAAGAGACTCTCTAGCATGAAGACCATGGTGCTATTTTTGAAGCACAAGTGTGGAAAAAGAGATAGTAGCATTGTCCCTTCTCTCTTTTTCTCTCATTTTTATTTTTTCTTTTCTCCCTTTTTTTCTTTTTCTTTTTCTCTATTTTCCTTTTTTTCTTTTTGGTGGGCTTCTTTGGCCTCTTTTTTGTGGGCTTCTTTGGCCACTTTTATTTTTATAAAGTCCGAAGTCTCATCCCTACTTGTGGGGGAATCATAGTCTTCATCATCCTTTCCTCACTTGGGACAATGCTCTAATAATGAAGATCATCACACTTCTATTGATTTACAACTCAAGAATTACAACTCAATATTTAGAACAAAAAATTACTCTATGTGAATGCCTCCGGTGGTGTACCGGGATATGCAATGAAGCAAGAGTGACATGTATGAAAAATTATGAAGGTGGCCTTGCCACAAATACGATGTCAACTACATGATCATGCAAAGAGCAATATGACAATGATGATGCGTGTCATAATAAACAGAACGGTGGAAAGTTGCATGGCAATATATCTTGGAATGGCTATGGAAATGCCATAATAGGTAGGTATGGTGGCTGTTTTGAGGAAGGAATATGGTGGGTGTATGGTACCGGCGAAATTTGCGCGACACAAGAGAGGCTAGCAATGGTGGCAGGGTGAGAGTGCGTATAATCCATGGACTCAACATTAGTCATAAAGAACTCATATACTTATTGCAAAAATCTACAAGTAATCAAAAGCAAAGTACTACGCGCATGCTCCTAGGGGGATAGATTGGTAGGAAAAGACCATCGCTCGTCCCCGACCGCCACTCATAAGGAAGACAATCAATAAATAAAATTGTGCTCCAACTTCATCACAAAGTGGTTCACCATACGTGGATGCAACGGGAATCACAAACTTCAACACATGTATTCTTTAAATTCATATTACCCAACTAGCATGACTCTAATATCACCACCTTTATATCTCAAAACAATTATCAAGTATCAAATTGATCATAGCATCCAATTCACTTTCTATGATAGTTTTTATTATACCCAACTTGGATGCCCATCATTCTAGGACCAATTTTATAACCATAGAAAATACCATGCTGTTCTAAGAAACTCTCAAAATAATATAAGTGAAGCATAAGAGATCAACAATTTCTTCAAAATTAAGCCACCGCCGTGCTCTAGAATATATAAGTGAAGCACATAGAGAAAAATTATCTAGCTCAAAAGATATAAGTGAAGCACATAGAGTATTCTAATAAATTCCAATCAAGTGGGCTTCTCCCAAAAGGTGTGTACAGCAAGTATGATTTTGGTAAAATAACAAGCAAATACTAATATCATAAAAGACGCTGCAAGCAAAACACATATCATGTGGCGAATAAAAATATAGCTCCAAGTAAAGTTACCAATGAACGAAGACGAAAGAGGGGATGCCTTCCGGGGGCATCCTCAAACTTAGGATTTTGGCTATTATTGAATATCTTGGGGTTCCATGGACATCCCCAAGCTTAGGATTTTGCCACTCCTTATTTCATAGTCCATCAAATCTTTACCCAAAACTTGAAAACTTCACAACACAAAACTCAACAGGAAATCTCATAAGCTCCGTTAGTGAAAGAAAGAAAACCCACCACATAAGGTACTGTGATGAACTCATTATTTATTTATATTGGTGCTAAACCTACTTTATTCCAAGTTCTCTATGGATCATACCCTTACATACTAGCCATAGATGCATGAAAATAAGAAAACAACACACGAAAGGCAGAATCTGACAAAAGCAGAACAGTCTGTAGCAATCTGTAACTTTTGGTTACTTCTGGAACTCCAAAAAATCCTACCAAAATAGTACGTACTAAGAAATTTGTCTATTAATTTACGGAAAAAAGAACCAATGCAAAAGCACGTTTCTGTGATTTATTGATTTTTTTCTCGTGGGCGCAAAGTTTCTGTTTTACAGCAGAATCAAATTAACTCATACCATAGGTTATCTTATAGGTTCTACTTGGCACAAACACTAAATAAAACAATAAAACACATCTAAACAGAAATTAGATGCAAAATTTATTACTAAAAAGGAACAAAAACAAAGAACATAAAATAAAATTGGGTTGCCTCCCAACTAGCGCTATTGTTTAACGCCCCAAGCTAGGCATAAAAGCAAGGATAGATCTAACTAGTGCCATCTTTGGCACTTGATTCATAAGTAGCTCGCATGATAGATTCATAAGATAGTTTGATTTTCTTTCTTGGAAAGTGCTCCATTCATTTCCTTAATGGAAATTGGAATCTAATATTCCCTTCCTTCATATCAATAATCGCGCCAATCGTTCCAAGGAAAGGTCTACCAAGAATAATAGGGCAAGAAAGATTGCAATCTATATCAAGAACGATAAAATCTACGGGCAACAAATTTCTATTTGCAACAATGAGAACATCATTGATCCTTCCCATTGGCTTTTTAATGGTGGAATCCGCAAGGTGCAAATTTAAAGAGCAATCATCAAGATCATGGAAACCTAGAATATCACATAAAGTTTTCGGAATCATGGAAACACTAGCACCCAAATCACATAAAGGAAAACACTCATAATCTTTAATTTTAATCTTTATAGTAGGTTCCCACTCATCATTAAGTTTTCTATGTATAGTAACTTCCAAATTAAGTTTTTCATCAAAAGATTGCATCAAGGCATCAACAATATGTTTGGTAAATGCTTTATTTTGACTATAAGCATGAGGAGAATTCACAACGGATTGCAACAAGGAAATACAACTTTCTAAAGAACAATTATCATAATTAAATTCCTTGAAATCCAAGATAGTGGGTTCAATGCTATTTAAATTCTTGACCTCTCCAATCCCACTTTTACCAAATTTAGTATCAAGATCTAAAAACTCCGAATTGTTGGGACGGCTTTTAACTAAAGTTGACTCATCTCCAGTCCCATCATTATTAAGATTCATATTGCAAAACAAAGATCTAATAGGGGATACATCAATAACTTAAAGATCTTCATCATTATTTTCATGGAAACTAGAAGAACACGCTTTAAGAAAGCAATCTTTCTTAGCACGCAATCTAGTGGTTCTTTCTTTGCACTCGTCAATGAAACTTCTTATAGCTTTGAGAGACTCATTGATATTAGGCTTAGGAGGAGTAGATCTAAGTTTCAAAGATTCAACTTCAAGAGAAAGTCTATCAACGTTCCTAGCCAAATCATCAACTTTAAGCAATTTTTGTTCAAGCAAAGCATTAAAATTCTTTTGAGAGATCATAAATTCTTTCACACTATTTTCAAAATCAGAGGGCATATTATTAATATTACCATAAGAATTATTGTAGGAATTTCCATAATTATTAGAGGAATTACTAGGGAACGGTCTAGGATTAAATTTTCCTCTATAAGCATTGTTGCCAAAATTATTCCTTCCAACAAAGTTTACATCCATAGATTCACTATTATTCTCAATCAAGGTAGATAAAGGCATATCATTGTGATCAATAGAAGCACTCTTAGTAACAAACAATCTCATGAGTTCATCCATCTTTCCACTCAAAACATTAATTTCTTCTATAGCATGCACTTTTTTATTAGTAGATCGTTCGGTGTGCCAATGAGAATAATTATCCATGATGATATCAAGGAGTTTTGTAGCTTCTCCTAAGGTGATTTCCATAAACGTGCCTCCCGCGGCCGAATCCAAAAGATTTATAGAAGCAAAATTCAATCCGGCATAAAATTTTTGTATGATCATCCATAAATTCAAACCATGAGTAGGGCAATTGCGAATCATCAATTTCATTCTTTCCCAAGATTGGGCAACATGCTCATGATCAAGTTGTTTAAAATTCATAATATCGTTCCTAAGAGTGATGATCTTAGTGGGAGGAAAATACTTAGAGATAAAAGCATCTTTGCACTTGTTCCAAGAATCAATACTATTTTTAGGCAAATACGAAAACCAAACTTTAGCACGATCTCTAAGTGAAAACGGAAATAACTTCAATTTTACAATATCATTATCCATATCTTTTTTCTTTTGAATCTCACAAAAATTAACAAAGTTGTTTAGATGGGTAGCGGCATCTTCACGAATGAAGGCCGGAGAATTAATCTTTCATAACAAGATTCAGCAAAGCAGCATTGATTTCACAAGGCTCAACATCATTAAGAAGAGCAATCGGAGTACTAAAAAATCATTATTATTGGTATTGGAGAAATCATACAATTTGGTTTTATCTTACGCCATGGCGACAAGTAATCAAACACACAAGCAAACAGAAAAAGGGCAAGCAAAAGAGAGAGAGAAGAAGAAGAAGATTGGGCAAGAGAGGGCGAATAAAATGGCAAGGGTGAAGTGGGGGAGAGAAAACGAGAGGCAAATGGAAAATAATGTAAATGCCAGGGAGATGAGTTTGTGATGGGTACTTGTATGTCTTGACTTGAGCGAAGACCTCCCCAGCAATGGCGCCAGAAATCCTTCTTGCTACGTCTTGAGCTTGCGTTGGTTTTCCTTGAAGAGGAAAGGGTGATGCAGCATAGTAGCGTAAGTATTTCCCTCAGTTTTTTAGAACCAAGGTATCAATCTAGTAGGAGGCTCCTCACAAGTCCCACACACCTACACAAACAAACAAAGAACTCACAACCAACGCGATAAAGGGGTTGTCAATCCCTTCACGGCCACTTGTGAAAGTGAGATCTGATAGAGATAATATGATAGGATAAATATATTTTTGGTATTTTATGATATAGATTGGAAAAGTAAAGATGCAAATAAAAGTAGATTGAAAGCTTATATGATAACAGATAGACCCGAGGGCCATAGGTTTCACTAGAGGCTTCTCTCAAGATAGCATAAGTATTACGGTGGGTGAAGAAATTACTGTCGAGCAATTGATAAAAAAGTGAATAATTATGAGATTATCTAGGCATGATCATGTATATAGGCATCACGTCCATGACAAGTAGACCGACTCCTGCCTGCATCTACTACTATTACTCCACACATCGACCGCTATCCAGCATGCATCTAGAGTATTAAGTTCATAAGAACAGAGTAACGCTTTAATAAAGATGACATGATGTAGTGGGAGAAACTCATGCAATATGATATAAACCCCATCTTTTTATCCTCGATGGCAACAATACAATACGTGCCTTGCTGCCCCTGCTATCACTGGGACACCGCAAGATTGAACCCAAAGCTAAGCACTTCTCCCATGGAAAGAAAGATCAATCTAGTAGGCCAAACCAAACTGATAATTCGAAGAGACTTGCAAAGATAACTCAATCATACATAAAAGAATTCAGAATAGATTCAAATACTTCTCATAGATAAACTTGATCATAAACCCACAGTTCATCGGATCTCGACAAACACACCGCAAAAAGAGTTACATCGAATAGATTTCCAAGAAGAGGAAGGAGAACATGGTATTGAGATCCAGAAAGATAGAAGAAGCCAGCTAGCTAATAACTATGGACCCGAAGGTCTATGGTAAACTACTCACAACACATCGGAGAAGCTATGGTGTTGATGTAGAAGCCCTCCATGGTCGATTCCCCCTCCGGTGGAGCGCTGACGAAGGCTCCAAGAAGGGATCTCGCGGATACAGAAAGTTACAGTGGTGGAAATTGTTCTTCGGTGGCTCTCTTGATGGTTTCGTAGTACATGGTTATATATAGCAGCAAGAAGTACGTCGGTGGATGCCCGAGGGGCCCACGAGACAGGGGCGCGCCCTTAGGGGGGGGGCCTCCACCCTCGTGGCCTGATACGTCTCCAATGTATCTATAATTTATGAAGCATTCATGCTATTTTATTATCTATTTTAAATGATTAAGGGCTTTATTATACACTTTTATATTACTTTTGGCACTAACCTATTAACCGGAGGCCCAGCCCATATTGATGTTTTATTGCCTATTTTAGTATTTCGAAGAAAAGGTATATCAAACGGAGTCCAAACGGAATGAAACCTTCGACATCATGATTTTTTGGAAGAATATCATCTTGGAGGCTTGGAGATCAAGTCAGAAGATCCTCGAGGAGCCCAGGAGATAGGGGGCGCCCCCCCCTACAGGGCGCGACCCCCTGTCTCGTGGACCCCTCGAGCACCCCCCGACCGACTTCTTTCGTCTATATAAGCCTACGTACCCTAAAACAATTGAATATCAAGATAGATCGGGAGTTCCGCCGCCGCAAGCCTCTGTAGCCACCAAAAACCTCTCGGGAGCCCTTCCCGGCACCCTGCCGGAGGGGGGATCCTTCACCGGTGGCCATCTTCATCATCCCGGCGCTCTCCATGACGAGGAGGGAGTAGTTCACCCTCGAGGCTGAGGCTATTTACCAGTAGGTATGTGTTTGATCTCTCTCTCCCGTGTTCCCTCTATGGCACGATCTTGATTTATCCCAAGCTTTGCTATTGTAGTTGGATTTTATGATGTTTCTCCCCCTCTACTCTCTTGTGATGAATTGAGTTTCCCCTTTGAAGTTATCTTATTGGATTGAGTCTTTTATGAGAACACTTGATGTATGTCTTGCCGTGCTTATCTGTGGTGACAATGGGATATCATGTGCCTCTTGATGTATGTTTTGGTGACCAACTTGCGGGTTCCGCCCATGAACCTATGCATAAGAGTTGGCACACGTTCTTGACTCTCCGGTAGAAACTTTGGGGCACTCTTTGAAGTACTTTGTGTTGGTTGAATAGATGAATCCGAGATTGTGTGATGCATATCGTATAATCATGCCCATGGATACTTGAGGTGACAATGGAGTATCTAGGTGACATTAGGGTTTTGGTTGATTTGTGTCTTAAGGTGTTATTCTAGTACGAACTCTTGAATAGATTGATCCGAAAGAATAACTTTGAGGTGGTTTCGTACCCTACCATAATCTCTTCGTTCGTTCTCCGCTATTAGTGTCTTTGGAGTGAATCTTTGTTGCATGTTGAGGGATTGTTATATGATCTATCTATTGTATTATTGTTGAGAGAACTTGCACTAGTAAAAGTATGAACCCTAGGCCTTGTTTCCTATCATTGCAATACCGTTTACGCTCACTTTTACCACTTGTTACCTTGCTGTTTTTATAATTTCAGATTACAAATACCTATTTCTACTATCTATTTTGCACTTGTATCACCATCTCTTCGCCGAACTAGTGCACCTATACAATTTACCATTGTATTGGGTGTGTTGGGGACACAAGAGACTCTTTGTTATTTGGTTGCAGGGTTGTTTGAGAGAGACTATATTCATCCTACGTCTCCTACGGATTGATAAACCTTAGGTCATCCACTTGAGGGAAATTTGCTACTGTCCTACAAACGTGTGCACTTGCAGGCCCAACAACGTCTACAAGAAGAAGGTTGTGTAGTAGACATCAAGCTCTTTTCTGGCGCTATTGCCGGGGAGGTGAGTGCTTGACGGTACATCTTTAGATCTTGCAATCGAATCTTTTTATTTCTTGTTTTATCACTAGTTTAGTTTATAAAAGAAAACTACAAAAAAATGGAGTTAAGTTTGTCTCTTACGCTTCTTCTTTTTAGTATCTTTCGTGAGTTTGATGGAAAGGAAAATTGTGCTCAAGTGCTAGAAGAAGAATGCATTAGAATGTTTGGTACTATATCTTTGAATGATGAGCATGATTGCAATGTTTTTAGTATGAATTCCTTGAATATTCATGATGATAATGATATGCAAAGCCACAAGCTTGGGGAAGCTATGTTTGATGAATATGATATTTTTTGTTCCCCAAGTTTTGATGAGCAAATTTATTATGATGATAGCATGCCTCCTATTTATGATGATTATATTCATGAAAGTGGGTTTGGAAGAGTGTCAACTTTAGGTAGTATTGATCCCACTACTTTGGAGGATGTTGAATCTTATTGTGATGAATATGAAAGTGGATTTGGAAGAGTGTCAACTTTATTTAGTGATGATTCCACTATTTTGGAAGAGGTTCCAATTGATTATGAGAACAAAGTTGCTATCTATGATGATTATTGTGATGACTTGTATGCTATAATGAATAATGATAACAATGAAACTTGTCATCATGATTTTAGTTTTCAATTGGATTATGGTTCACATGATAGTTATTTTGTTGAGTTTCCTCCCACTACTATTGATGAGAATAAATTTTCTTATGTAGAGAGTAGTAAATTTTGTATGCTAGTAGATCATGAAAAGAATGGTTTAGGTGCTGGTTATATTGTTAAATTCATTCATGATGCTACTGAAAATAATTATGAGGGAGGAACATATGCTTGTAGGAATTGCAATAATATCAAGTTTCCTCTCTATGTGCTTAAAATCTTGAAGTTATGCTTGTTTTGTCTTCCTATGCTAATTGATTATTGTTCCCATAAGTTGTTTGCCCACAAAATCCCTATGCATAGGAAGTGGGTTATGCTTAAATGTGCTAGTCATATTCTTGATGATGCTCTCTTTATGTTTCCATTCTTATCTTTTATGTGAGCATCATTGTCATCATCAGGCCTAGCTAGAAAGGCATTAAAGAAAAGCGCTTGTTGGGAGACAACCCAATATTTATCCTTAGTGTTTTTGTGTGTCCACATGATTATTCTACTGTAGTAATCATGTTTTATAGCTTTTGTTACAATAAAGTGCCAAGTAGAACCTTTGGGAAGACTTGGGTGAAGTCTTTATGATCTTGCTGTAAAAAACAGAAACTTTAGCGCTCACGAGAATAGCTGCCATTTTTTACTGAAGAGTGCTTTTAGGTTGATTACTTTTTAAGATTATTAATAGGAAAATTCCTCAGGTCCACCAATATATTTCATAATTTTTGGGGTTCCATAAGTATACTTTTGATACAGATTACTACAGACTGTTCTGTTTTTGACAGATTCTGTTTTCATTGTGTTGTTTGCTTATTTTGATGAATCTATGGCTAGTATGTAAGGGTATGAACCATAGAAAAGTTGGAATACATTAGGTTTAACACAAATATAAATAAAGAATGAGTTCATTACAGTAATTTAAAGTGGTGATTTATTTTCTTACACTAACGGAGCTTACGAGTTTTATTTTGAGTTTTGTGTGGTTGAAGTTTTCAAGTTTTGGGTAAAAGATTCGATGGAATATGGAATAAGGAGTGGCAAGAGCCTACGCTTGGGTATGCCCAAGGCACCCCAAGGTAATATTCAAGGACAACCAAGCAACTAAGCTTGGGGATGCCCCGGATGGCATCCCCTCTTTCGTCTTCGTTCATCGGTATCTTTACTTGGAGCTATATTTTTATTCACCACATGATATGTGTTTTAATTGGAGCGCCATTTTATTTTGCTAGTTTTTGCTTGCTGTTAGTTAGAATAATGTTTTGCATCTTTATTTTCAATTAAAAAGTCAAGGATAGCCTTTGCCATGCTTATTTTGCTAGTATACATGTTGCTGTTTGAAAACACAAAGTTTACCGCTGTTGCAAAAATTACCTAGAAAAGTCAGAGAATGGTCTAACGTTGAATATTTTTGCATATTAAGCTCTGATAAGTTTATTACAGTGGGAATTTTATTTCTTAATTTTTCGAGTAAGGGAAGTATTGTTACTCTCACTATAGGAATCAGCTACTTTGCCGTCCGCCACGGCGGATGGCAAAGGACCGAACGGCGGACGGCAAAGGCATTTGCCGTCAGCCGCGGACGGCAAAAGGCTCCGGCAAAGTAGGCTACGGTAAACAGCTACTTTGCCGTCTGCTTCCTGGCGGCTGACGGCAAAGGCCCTTTGCCGTCTGCGGCGGACGGCAAAGAGAGCGGACGGTAATAATTGCGCTGTCAGTCCGTTAAGTGGCTAAAGGAAGGCCTTTGCCGTCCGCTGCTGACGGCAAAATTTCTAGGGTCTTTGCCGTCCGCCGTATGATGTCATCTATACGTCACTACATGGCAGGTTCTTTGCCGTCCGCCACTGACGGTAAAGTCTTTGCCGTCTGCCACTGTAGGCAAACTGACCAAATGGGTCAGCTCCCAGGAAGCACAGCTGGATGCCACATGGCTTCTTTGCCGTCAGCGGCAGACGGCAAAGAGCCCGTTGCCGTCAGTGGCAGACGGCAAAGAGCCTGCATTGCCTCTGTTTTTTCATATACCCAACCATTTTCACAGCAAATAGATGATACATATGTATTTTTGACATGGCAAGTTCACAGCAAACATATGAGATATCCAACACATATAATTTCATCATACATGCATAGTTCCATCAACCATACATAGCAGGTTCGACATACATGCATCCAACCATACATATTACAATAGTGTCATCCTACCATACATGCATAGTTCATAGATACAAAGGAAACATAGTTCATCCAAACAAGCACTCCATCTATGCAAGCTTCCGTGAAGTGAATGAATTCTGCAAAATGGGAAATAAGAAAGTTAGAAGAAGAAGATTAGAAGAAGAAGAAGATTAGAAGAAGAAGAAGAAGAAGAAGAAAATGAAGAAGAAGAAGAAGAATATATGACATTTATGAGCTAATTTAGGTAAAATTGATCATTTGTGAGCTAACTTAGGTGAAATGGATCGTTTATGAGCTAACCTAGGTGCAATGGATCGCTTATGAGCAAACTTAGGTAAAATGCATCATTTTAGAGGTAACCTAGGTAAGATGGATCATTTTGGAGCTAACCTAGGTAAAATGGGTCATTTTAGAGCTAACTTGGGTAGAATGGATCATTTATGAGCTAAGTAAGGTTAAATGGGTCATTTTAGAGCTAACGTAGGTAAAATGGATCGTTTATGAGCTAAGTAAGGTAAAATGGATCATTTTAGAACTAACTTAGGTAAAATGGATCGTTTACGAGCTAACTAAGCTAATTATGCCATTTTTGACATAAGTAAGCTAAGTACATGTCACTATTGAGCAAACCTAGTTATCTAAGCATATTTGAGCTAACTTTGGTCATTTTGGAGGAAACAAAGCTAAGTACAGATCGTTTTAGAGCTAACTTAGGTAAAATGGATGGTTTTGGAGGTCAGTAAGCTTATTAAGTCATTTTGGAGGTGAAGAAGCTAAGTCTAGGTCATTATGGTAAGCATTGGAGGAAATAAAGCTAAGTCTAGGTCTTTATGCATGTGTTAAGCAAAACACTAGATAAACTTACCAAGATGTAGGAGGTGTAGGAGCGGGGTGGCTCGTGTCGGTAGCTGGAGAAGGATCGTGCGATGCTTGTCTGGAGTTACGCTGCACCAAAGATCATTTCCAATGTCTTGTTAGCATGATGACACTCAAATGTTAAGACTAGCAAGTAATGTCCATTCAATAAAACTCATCGTGATCCCAGGAGCAATCACTGGCATCGGCGGAGCGGTCTGACCTGTCTTCTCGCACACAGACTGCACATTTGGTTTTGACGACTCAGTCATACTAGTTAGTAATGAGACAAACACTACATGAATGTTTTGGCTAATCTGCAGAAGAAACTTACCACAAGGAGCTCGTACATGGCCCTTGCCTGCATGTCATTCCGTGCCCTCTCCTCCTCCATCATCTTTGTCGTCCTCTCCTCTAATTCCCGCTGCCTCTCCACCGCCTCCGCCAGAAGTTTCTCCGTTCTATCTCTCTCACTCTGTATAGCAGCCTGCAACACCACTCACATGACCATTTGTAATCATTGATGGAAGCGCACAGAATGTAATGGAGAAAGATAACTGAGTACGTATCACTAACCTTGATGGCGAGTTGCACTGGCCGTTCACGAGGCCTTATCTCAGGAGCGGAGCTCGACTGGCGTGCCTTGATCTTTGGGAGAGTGCTAGGACAACGGATAAGTCCATCTCCAATGGCTATGGAGCCATGGGACCTCCCGCCACCAGATATCATCAACAGCTCTGGATCAATGGGACCCTGGCTCGGGTTAAAGTCCTCCCCTTTCCTCGCCTTCCCCTCATCTCTATATCTCACGAGCTTGTTGTGGGAGGAGATGTTGGTGAAGTTGTTTGCATCATCGAGGTCAGACTGAGAGAAAGCCTTGACTTTCTTGAAAGAGGCAGTGTGGGCCATGGCATACAGGTCGTACACCTCTGGCACCTTATCCGCCTTATTGTAGCGTGCCTGAAAGAAAGAAACAATGAAAATTAGTAATTAAAGGGCTCAAGCTAGCATGATGAATGAATTGCATGAATCATGAAGCAAACCACATACCCAGTTGCGCCTGAACTAATATAAGTTGGAGCTGCCTTGATGGTGTGGCACACCTTCCATTTGGGCACGTTTGTCCTTGGCCTAGTTGTGGAGGGCTAGCCATTGTGGAGAGCACCACTCATCGACCAACACCTCCCAACAATCCATCCGATCCGCACACCATCTCGGAGGCGCCTAAGTTAGCAAATAGAAACTTGAGCGCTATGGCTAAGAATTACTAAATGAAGGAACTTAAGTAGAGAAGGCCTTAAGAATTACCTTCATGTACTGCTCCTTACTCAGGAACTTACCGCAGCACGCCGGCTTGGTCTTCTTGATACCACGCAAGGCGTAGTAGTCTCGAACAGCCTGCACCCGAGCCTCGTGCCGTAAGTTCTGGAGTAGGCGCTTGCAGACGTTCTCGATAACATGTGCCGCGTCCTCCTTGTATCCCTCGTCACACCTGTAGAATGTCTGCAATCAAATGAGACAATATTGATTAGTACAATTAATAACTAGCTAGTTGAAGATTTTTAAATGTGTAAAGGAGAAATTACCCAAAACTTTCTGATCACCATGTCTGCCCTCGTGTCGCACACGACACCGTCGATAATCTCATCCGGCGGGGCCGGGGCAGCCACGTAGTGCTCCCAGCTCAATCCAAGCTCTGGAAGCCGACCCTCACCAGGCAACGTGACAAACCCCGGGAAGTTTTGCCGGCAAAGAACTCCAAGGACGGAGTTGGGCCGGCGGACACTATGATGGTGGTCCCAACCCCTGCAGCATGACAAGGCCAACGCATTAGTGATTTGAAAAAACGTGAATGCACAAGGTACAAAAATATTAAATGCACTTACGTACCTCTCCCCATCAGGGAAAATCAACCACCTCTGCTCGCGGGTCACCGGCACGGATGGGAGCCGTGTAGCACCACGCTGGTAGATGGTGCCCCCCTCCTCCTGAAGATCAGTCGGCTCCCCACCATCATCAGCATGGCCACTCGGCTCCTCGGGCTGATCCGGCCAGGTACCCCATCCGGACGTGTGCTCCTCCGGGGTCACGTGGGCCGAACTCTCGTGGGCCGAAGGCCAGTCGACCCGAGGCTCGTGGGCCGAAGACCCGTGGACCGGAGGCTCGTGGACCGGAGTCCGTGTAGCCTCCTCCTCGGACGAGTCCACCCTAGCAGTCACGTGCTCGGGTGAAACAGCCGGGGGTGGCGGCGAGGAAGGCGCCGTAGCCCTACCTCCTCTCCCACGACCATGTGCCCCACCTCCTCTCTTCCTACCTCGAGCTCGTCCCCTGCTGGGCACCGCGGTCGACGAAGAAGGGCCCGGCGGTGTGGCCATACTGTCCAGCAACGCTCGGCGGAGAGGTGCGTCTGGAATGGAAGACCTCAGACCACGCTCCCGACCAGCGCCCACCATCTTTCAACACCTGCCATGACAAACAGTAAACGAAATTAGTACAACATAAAAAAAGACCGACATGAATAATAATATTTGTATCACTTAAGTGTATCATCATCAAGTACAACATAAAAAATGTAATACCTGACACTACTAATAATCTCGATCAGTATCATCAATAAATGCATAATCATCATCATCACTATAATCAATGACGGGCTCATAGGGTTCATTGGCATCAACATGTGCAAGGCCACCTTGACGTAATCGGTCAAGCATTGACAGGTCATCCGCAGCAGTAACCTCTTCTTGTTCCGGCTCTTCTTGTTCCTCCTCTGGGGTGATGTCGGATTCATTGTCGCTGTCTACTTCAATGTTTTGGGGTGAAGTATAGCGGTTCTTGAAACGCTTTTTGGAAAGACGTGTCTCTTGGAAGAATTCTCCTTCATATGTGTCTGGGTTAATGTGAAGTATAGTTCAAGTCCGCATAGTCAAGCCTAAATAAGGCACATCCTTTCTCACAGGCATGTATCTTCTCATAGGGCATCTTCAGTGCACGGAGGATTTTGTCCGACTGGTATAGGTTTGCAGGCACTACATGGCCTTTGGGTAGAAAGCGTCCAAATACTGTCATAATTGCGTCATAGCATTCTCTGCCCAAGTTGAACTGAGCCTTCAGAGCCATTACTTGTGAGATGGCATCCAACTGACAAAGCTCAGTGTGCTCGTGGAGCGGACGTTTCGAAGACTCCAACATTTCATTGAAGGCCTTTGCAGATTCCTCCATCTCCTCGTCCGAGTCCCGAGCATCATCATAGCCTTGCACCATGTTTTCCATCCCGGTACCATGCTCGTCGGTGCGACGACGATCCACCTCAGCTCGGTCACGTTGGGCAGACTCACCATGAAATGTCCACACCATATAATCGGGCGTAAAACCACTCTTCTGCAGGTGTTTTCCCATTTCAGCCTTGTCTTCTTTTCCCAATTGCCGCACCAGAAACAGGGGCACCAGGTTTTCTTTTGGCCATTTGCAAATGCGGCTTGCACAAACCCCTTAGTTTTTGTGAACCATTCAGCGCTCCATTTGTTCTGACCAGTGTGACCGGTATACATCCAAGCACGGTCACTCATCTTGACTTTCAGAGCTACTGGACACACAACAATTATATATGTAATTCACCATGTGGATATTCATCAGTTGATCTACTTTGTCAATTTTATTACGTCCATGCAACCTACACTCTAATAGGTAATGATAGGTCCTAATCCCACCCGTGTATGTGTAGATTGTGTTTATTTTCCCATGCTATGCTCCGGATCCGACGCAAAATTTCGGCAGCACCTCCCCGCTGTTCTCCTGATACACGTCTCTGCAATAAACAGAGAGGATGTGTACCCGGAGAACAATAGGGGAGGCACTGACGAAATATATGCGTCGGATCCGGAGCAAAGCATATGGGAAAACGAACCCAATCTACACATACTCGGGCTGTCCATGGATAGCGTTGGACAATTCGAAAGAATCAAGGTTATATATATGCGAATGCATGCATATTTATAACTATGATGCTTTCGAACGGGAGACACATATTGGTTACGCATACTGATGATTCAAGACACATACATAGCTAGCTATCAAGTTTCATCGGAATAGATCAAATAATTAATGGGGGAGGAGGACTTGTCATTTGTGCTCATCCACGAACGAAGGGGCAGAGCTCGTCAAACGCACGGCGAGGTCGTCGAACACCAAACCTCGCAGCGATGAAACAACTGCACATTTAAAACTACACGATCAACACAATTATATATGATGTTTTTCATAAAAAAATCGAAAAATATATGACCTAACTAATAATTCACAAATATATGACCCCGTCGGCCTCTGGAAGGCCAAAGAACACCTTTTCGGGAGGTGTCGGGGGTCGGGGTGTCCTGTCGGTGTCGGGGTGCCGTGTCGGGGTCGGGGTGCTGTTTTGGGGTCGGGGT
>NC_041389.1:576493872-576512732 GCF_002162155.2 Triticum dicoccoides | reverse complement strand
GGTGGCGGGGGAGGCGGCGGGTGGCGGTGGTCGTCGGGGAGGAGAGGGAACAGAGAGAGATGGGCGGGGTGGGGCGCCGTTAGTAACCTAAACGTTTGCCGTCCGCCCCCCTTTGCCCTCCGCTTACTTGCTCTTTGCCGTCTGCTGGCAGACGGCAAAGAGGGGGGCGTTAAGTTTTTTTTAACCATCTCGTCAGTGGGTCCCTCCCTCCCTCTTTGCCGTCCGCTAGCCGACGGCAAAGAATCTTTGCCGTCCGCTAGCGGACGGCAAAGAACTGGCTGATGGCAAAGAAGGTCTTTGCCATTAGCCAGTTCTTTGCCGTCAGCTTTTGGGTAGCTGATGGCAAAGAGCTTCTTTGCCGTCCGCTAGCAGACGGCAAAGAGCTGGCAGATGGCAAAGTAGCTGATTCCAGTAGTGTCTTGCATTATTTACAGACTGTACTGTTTTGGCAGATTGTTGTTATGTTTGCATTGTTTGTGTATGTTTGCTTGTTTAATGATTCTATTTGAGGATAGGAGTATTAAATATGCAGAGGCATTTAGTATGCAATGTTGAATAATAATTTTAGTGATTTGTTACAGTGTAAAGAGATAAGGTCTTGCATTGGTTTATACTAGCCGATCAAACGAGTTCTTGTTGAGTTTGTTGTGAATGAAGCTTTTGATAAAAAGAAGAGAAACCATGATATGAGAGGAATTAAGAAGACATAAAAGCTCAAGCTTGGGTGCCCAAGGCACCCCAAGATAATATTTCAAGAAGTCTCAAGCATCTAAGCTTGGGGATGCCCCGGTAGGCATCCCACCTTTCTTCAACAATCATCGGTTAGTATCGGTTGAGCCTAAGTTTTTGCTTCTTCACATGAGTTGTGCTATCCTTGGAATGTAATTTTATTTTGTTTTTCTTGCTGCTTAAATACAATACCAAGATCTGAAATTCTTTAATGAGAGAGAGTCTTCACATAGTTGCATAATTATTTAGCTACTCATTGATCTTCACTTATATCCTTTTGGAGTAGCTTTTCATTTACTCATGTGCTTCACTTATATCCTATGAGTAAATGGTTGAATGAGTTGAATGTCATAAATCTGAAATTATATATGTATCATTGCTTATCCCATGGGTAGAAATGACTTCACATCTAAGAAGTAGAGGTTGTAAATTTATTGAGGGTTAGCAAGCATTCTATTAGTCATTTGAACAATTCATTTGAACAATTCATGAAAGAACAATTCATGAAAGAATATTGAAAGAATATTGAAGGAAGAGAGATTTCACATAGACATCTTTTATAATTGTGAGCACTCATTATGTATGACATGCTAAAGAGTTGATGTTGGACAAGGAAGACAACGTAATGGGTTATGTTTTCTCGCATCTCAGTTAAAGTATATTGTCATGGATTATTCAAACATGTTGAGCTTGCCTTTCCCCCTCATGCTAGCCAAAATTCCTAGCACCAAGTAGAGATACTACTTGTGCTTCCAAATATCCTTAAACCCAGTTTTTGCCATGAGAGTCCACCATACCTACCTATGGATTGAGTAAGATCCTCCAAGTAAGTTGTCATCGGTGCAAGCAATAAAAATTGCTCTCTAAATATGCATGACTTATTAGTGCGGAGAAAATAAGCTTTGTACGAACTTGTTATGGAAGCAATAAAAGCGACGAACTACATAATAAAGGTCCATATACAAGGGCAATATAAAGCGACGTTCTTTCACATAAGATTTTGTGTATCCAACCCTAAAAGCGCATGACAACCTCTGCTTCCCTCTACGAAGGGCCTATCTTTTACTTTATGTCTTTTACTTTATGCAAGAGTCAAGGTGATCTTCACCTTTCCCTTTTTCATTTTATCCTTTGGCAAGCACTTCGTGGTGGGGTGATCCTGATATATATATATCCAATTGGATGTACGTTAGCATGAAATATTATTGTTGACATCACCCAAAGGTGAATACGTTTGGAGGCAACATTATAAGCCCCAATCTTTCTCTGTGTCTGATTAAAACTTCATAACCACAAGTATTGCGTGAGTGTTAGCAATTGTAGAAGACTATATGATAGTTGTGTATGTGAAGTTTGCTAAAACAAAGCTCTGACATAGACTCTTCCTGAAAGTAAGATGAATTGCAATTGTTTGTTGACTAAGAATGAAGTTTGCTAGTTTTCAAGAAAAGTTTATGGTCTATGTTTTAAAATGTGAATAGCTTGTTACTTGATTATGAATAGTTTTATGAGATGAACTACTGTTATGACATATAATCATGCTAGAAAAGGTGATTGAAATTATCATTGATCAAACTTGTGCACCTTCTAGCATTCACACTTCATAAATTCTGTTTTTATCATTTACCTATTGGAGGACGAGTAGGAATTAAGCTTGGGGATGCTGATACGTCTCCAATGTATCTATAATTTATGAAGCATTCATGCTATTTTATTATCTGTTTTGATTGATTATGGGCTTTATTATACACTTTTAAATTACTTTTTGGGACTAACCTATTAACCGGAGGCCCAACCCATATTGCTGTTTTATTGCCTGTTTCGGTATTTCGAAGAAAAGGAATATCAAACAGAGTCCAAACAGAATGAAACCTTCGGCATCATGATTTTTTGGAAGAATATCATCCTGGAGGCTTGGAGATCAAGTCAGAAGATCCTCGAGGAGCCCAGGAGATAGCCCCCCCCCCTACAGGGCATGGCCCCCTGTCTCGTAGACCCCTCGAGCACCCCCCGACCAACTTCTTTCGCCTATATAAGCCTACGTACCCTAAAACCATTGAATATCAATATAGATCGGGAGTTCCGCTGCCGCAAGCCTCTATAGCCACCAAAAACCTCTCGAGAGCCCTTCCCGGCACCCTGCCGGAGGGGGGATCCTTCACCGGTGTCCATCTTCATCATTCGGGCGCTCTCCATGATGAGGAGGGAGTAGTTCACCCTCGAGGCTTAGGGTATGTACCAGTAGCTATGTGTTTGATCTCTCTCTCTCTCTCTCGTATTCTCTCTCGTGTTCCCTCTATGGCACGATCTTGATGTATCCCGAGCTTTGCTATTGTAGTTGGATTTTATGATGTTTCTCCCCCTCTACTCTCTTGTGATGAATTGAGTTTCCCCTTTGAAGTTACCTTATTGGATTGAGTCTTTTATGAGAACACTTGATGTATGTCTTGTCGTGATTATCTTTGGTGACAATGGGATATCATGTGCCTCTTGATGTATGTTTTGGTGACCAACTTGCGGGTTCTGCCCCTGAACCTATGCATAGGGGTTGGCACACGTTCTTGACTCTCCGGCAGAAACTTTGGGGCACTCTTTGAAGTACTTTGTGTTGGTTGAATAGATGAATCTGAGATTGTGTGATGCATATCGTATAATCATGCCCACGGATACTTGAGGTGACAATGGAGTATCTAGGTGACATTAGGGTTTTGGTTGATTTGTGTCTTAAGGTCTAGTACGAACTCTTGAATAGATTGATCCGAAAGAATAACTTTGATAAAGTTTCGTACCCTACCATAATCTCTTCGTTCGTTCTCCGCTATTAGTGTCTTTGGAGTGACTCTTTGTTGCATGTTGAGGGATTGTTATATGATCTATCTAGGTTATTATTGTTGAGAGAACTTGCACTAGTGAATGTATGAACCCTAGGCCTTGTTTCCTATCATTGCAATACCGTTTACGCTCACTTTTACCACTTGTTACCTTGCTGTTTTTATAATTTCAGATTACAAATACCTATTTCTACTATCTATTTTGCACTTGTATCACCATCTCTTCGCCGAACTAGTGCACCTATACAATTTACCATTGTATTGGGTGTGTTGGGGACACAAGAGACTCTTTGTTATTTGGTTGCAGGGTTGTTTGAGAGAGACTATCTTCATACTATGCCTCCTACAGATTGATAAACCTTAGGTCATCCACTTGAGGGAAATTTGCTACTGTCCTACAAACCTGTGCACCTGCAGGCCCAACAATGTCTACAAGAAGAAGGTTGTGTACTAGACGTCATGGTCGCCTCAGGAGCTTCTTGACTTGCATTCCAAGTCCTCTGAATCACGTTTGTTCCAAAAATCATGCTCCCGAAGGTTTCATTCCGTTTGGACTCCGTTGGATATTCCTTTTCTTCGATATACTGAAATAGGCACAAAAAACAGCAATACGGGCTGGGCCTTCGGTAAGTAGGTTAGTCCCAAAAATGATATAAAAGTGTAAAGTAAATCCCATAAACATCCAAAACAGGTAATATGATAGCATGGAACAATCAAAAATTATAGATACGGTTGAGACGTATCAGGCTCCAAGCGTCTGCGCAATCAAGATGAAGCTCCAGAGGGCTCCCATGCCCCCCAACATAGGACCAAGTCCACCGCCAACAAGGACTAGGAACCCACCATGGGTATGGATGAGATACCACTTGCTGAGTTCATCTCTTGAAGGAGGATCAACCCTTATGTGCAACCTCGTGCCAACTTCCGAGGCAATGATTTGTTTTGGACCAAGCAGCAGAATCTCATTTATCTCGATGTGATCAAGGCCAAGCGGAACATCTATGTGGACGTGCACTGGATCTACATGCATCATCTGAGGGAAGCAAAGCACCGGAACTACATTGGTGAGGCTCTGGATCTTGTGGAGCAATTTGGCATTGAGCACATCATCTCTTTCCACAAAGACTATGATCCTGAGATTGTGGCTCAGTTCTTTGCCTCGGTGTACTTTCATTCTGATGAGGAACGGACTATGACTTGGATGACTAATGGTCAGAAGCTGACTGCTACTTGGAAGGAGTTCATGACTTTGCTTGGTGTTGAGGATGAGGGGCTCGCCACTCCCCAAGGCGCTCGTCCTCATGCCAATCCCGAGTCAGCCAACAAGAACAAGCTTCAGCCCTTCTATGTTGAGAAGAAGCTCTCCAGTGGAAAGTCAACTTGGGTTATCAACTCCTTCCTGGACATCATGTACCGGATCTTCCGCAACTCTCTCTTTCCTCGCATTGGTGACAAGGACAAGGTGCATGCTTATCTGGTGGACATGCTACTTATGTGTGAGGAAGCGCGCAACTCTCAGTCGCCACCACTTGATGTCTCTCATATCATGTGGTGTGAGCTTCGGTTTGCGGTATTCAACCACAAGGTCCCTATCTATGGACCTTATCTGTTTCGTTTGATCTCAGCGACTTGGGAGAAGGAGTTCCCTCAGGAGGAGTTTGAGGCCCCTGGTTGGATTCGACACGAGTCCATCAGGCTCCGTGTCAAGACTCAGTGGGCTAACACCACTTCTCGTGCTGAGGCCGCGTCTGCCATGGATGTGGATGCAGATGAGGAGGAGGAGGAGGCAGAGGACGAGGTCAGCTTTGAGGGTTTCATCCCTCCCACCTCTGAGCCATCTTGGGCTAAGAGGCTGAAGAACAAGATGAAGGCTCTGTTCTGTATGCAAGCTCAGGGGCAATATCGGCCTCACGTTGCTTCCAAGGAGAGTCGCGGTCGTGACTAGAGGATCTTGAGGATGCTTGGCGAGGAGGTGTCAAGCGGTTCTGAGAAGCACATCACTCCCGAGGCTGACTGGATGGCCAAGCAAGGCCTTGTGTGGACCGATTGTGAGGAGGACAACGAGGAGACCGTTCCCACTGCCGAGTCTGACGAAGAGCGTGCATCTGACTACTCCGCTTGAGCCACCACTTGTGTTTTAGGTGTCCTCTCTGCCTTTTTGGCGTCTCGATGCCAAAAGGGGGAGAGAGTGTAGGGATTTGCGAGTCTTGTGTCATGCTTCTGTTTGCTTTGCTCGCGTTTGTTCCGTTGAACCTTGCTTGCTTTAGTTTAGTTTGCTCGTGAGACTTGATCTATCATATGGTGTAAGACATATGCACCCTAACGTTCCTTACTTGAGCTTATGTTATATTGTGCTATTTATGTTATGATCATATTTATCATATTGTCTAGTGTTAGCCTTATTGTTGCCTATATGCTTTGTTTACAAAATATAGGGGGAGTGTTGATCCTAGTATACGTGCCGTGTAGTCCAAAGCACTTATCTATATAGCACGCATCTAGGGGGAGCTCATCTATATTTTGGAATTGTGGGGTTTGCATATGTTCTCTATTACTTCCCTTTGTGCAAATCCCATATTTTCATCAATCCACCAAAAAGGGGAAGATTGTAAGTGCATATTTATCCCTAAGGTGTTTTGGTGATTGATGACAATGCTTTTGCGGACTAATCGTGTGCCTTGAGTATCTCAGACAATTCGTCACTAGGCACAAGACATTTTGGTGCCCCTCGAAGACTATTGAAGACGACGTTTTTCTACGGTTATTTTCGGTGGTTTGAGTCATAGGATAGCCGTACTATTAAGAGGGGGTCCGCGTTGGAAAGGTTAGGGTGGAATCATCACATACACGTTTTATTCCTTGTCACCGCCTTTCCCTCTGCACTTTGGATCATCCTCCGTTATCTTCATATTTTGTAAAAAGAAGGATTCCTAGTGCTGCTGCTCTGAGGCATGCAGTAGTATTGCTCTTAGGACCGGTAGTACTACAGGCTACCGCGGTAGTACCGCACGCCGTTGCGGTAGTACCGTAGGTGCCCATGGTAGTACCGCTCTTAAGGAGCGGTAGTACCGTGGCCTCGGATCTAGCACAACAACACGAGCGGACGTAGGGGCGGATGTAATGTTTTACATTCGCTCCCTGCACGGTTGTACCGCACGCCAGGCGCGGTAGTACCGTGTCGGATTTTTGCACCTTCTGATTTTCAGCGGAAGTAGGCATGAATTGATTTCTATTCATCCGCGCCCTTCCCAGGCTAGTCCATTCCAGCCTTGCGGTAGTACCGCAAGGGGGAGCGGTACTACCGCGCCAGCAGAAGTACCGCTCTCAGCCCTTGTGGCTCTGGCCTAGACTAGCGCATGCCATAGCAGCGGTAGTACCGCGGTCCACCGTGGTAGTACCGTGAGCCCTTGCGGTAGTACCGCTGGTCTAGGGCGGTAGTATCGTGAGCCCTTGCGGTAGTACCGCTGGTCTGGAGCGGTAGTACCGCAAGTCACGGGCTGGTTAAGTGGATAACGGTTGGATTTGTCCCTCCACTATATAAGGGGTGTCTTCTTCCTCTAGTTGACTATCTCTTCCAACCCTAAGCTCCATTGTTGCTCCAAGCTCCATTTTTGCCCGATCTCTCTCCCTAGCCAATCAAACTTGTTGATTTGCTCGGGATTGGGTGAGAAGTCCCCGATCTACACTTCCACCAAGAGAAATTTGATTCTCCCCACTAATCCCTAGCGGATCTTGTTACTCTTGGGTGTTTGAGCACCCTAGACGGTTGAGGTCACCTTGGAGCCATAGTCCATTGTGGTGAAGCTTCGTGGTGTCGTTGGGAGCCTCCAATTAAGTTGTGGAGATTGCCCCAACCTTGTTTGTAAAGGTTCGGTCGCCGCCTTCAAGGGTACCAATAGTGGAATCACGGCATCTCGCATTGTGTGAGGGCGTGAGGAGAATACGGTGGCCCTAGTGGCTTCTTGGGGAGCATTGTGCCTCCACACTGCTCTAACGGAGACGTACTTCCCCTCAAAAGGAAGGAACTTTGGTAACACATCCTCGTCTCCACCGGCTCCACTCTTGGTTATCTCGTGCCTTTACTTGTGCAAGCTTATTTGTGTTGTATCCCTTGCTTGCTTATGTGCTAGTTGTTATTGCATCATATAGGTTGCTCATCTAGTTGCATATCTAGACAACCTACTTTGATGCAAAGTTTAATTTGGTAAAGAAAAGTCTAAAAAGAGTTAGTTGCCTATTCACCCCCCCTCTAGTCAACTATATCAATCCTTTCAGAAAGCAACGCGGGAAGGCTAGAGATCAAGATTCATATGGTTGGATTGGAATGTCTTGGTCTCAACACATGAGTAGGTGGTTCTCTCTCAGAAAATGAGTAGTGGAAGTGTATGTATGTTCTGATGGCTTTCTCCACGAATGAAGAGTGGGTGGAGGGGTCAAGCAATCTTGGTGAGACCGATTGTGAATCTTGGTGAGACCGAAATTATTGCAACATGCAACCAAGAGTTTGCAAGCCCATCTCGGTGAGACCGAGATCCCATTGGTGAGATCGAAGTTATTAGGGTTTATGGTAGTGGCTATGTCTAATGAACTCGGTGGCGCCGGATATATCAAATTGGTGGGGCCGAGTTTGAATTTTAGGTTTAGGGCATATGTGGAAATGGGAAAGTGGTTGAGGGTTTTGGAGCATACCACTAAGAACTTTGATCAAGCAAGCCATTAAGCAACACCTCATCCCCTTTTAGTAGTATTGCCTTCCCTAGGGACTCAATGTGATCTTGTACTACTAAAATGAAAATGTAGAGTCTTGAGCTTTTGCCAATGTTTGTCCTTAGCATCTTGAAGGGGTTCCACATCCTCTTGTCCATGCCACTCCAATGTTGAACTTATCTGAAATATACTAGATAAAAGTGTTAGTCCAACAAGAGATATGTTGACATTAATTACCAAAATCACCCAGGGAGCACTTGTGCTTTCAATCTCCCCCTTTTTGGTAATTGATGACAATATACATCAAAGCATTAGATAAGGATATAAAGAGATAGCAAGTAAAGCTTTGGAAAGACATGTGACATTCATTAGCTCCCCCTATATGTATGCAATCATGTGAATATGGGAATGCAAGCATGAGAATGCATAAGCATGACAGAGCAAGCAATGAGTTAAATGTGTCTTGGCTATATGCATCAGAGCAGAAATAGCATCGGAGCAGAAAATGTGTGCATCAGAGCAAATGTGAGCAAATGCTAGACATATACCTTCATGTGTATGAATCTCTCTTGTAAACAATATGTACATCAGCAAGACATCCTCATCCACATGAGTGTGATTCATATACTTACCTTGTGGTCTTGAACTGACTTTGGAAGAGATGAACCTGAGTAAACAAGGTTAGATAACACAAGAACATCTACTAGACAGAGCAAGAATAGAAGATCACAAGAATACCAAGACTGGGATGACATGTAGAGAGTGGGTACTGAGTACTCTACTTGGTTATAGACATGTCCCCAAGGATAAAGATATCCAATGAAATCTAGAGATTTTGTTCCCTTAGAGGACGTACTCCCCCTGAATCTGATATTGGATAATGGAAGAAGATAAGATAATAGACAATCAGAGCAAACAAAAAACTCACAACAAGTACTCTCATGTCTTTCCCCTCATGAAGACATGAGACAACTTTCCTCTTAAACTATAGCGACCCGACCCAAACGGATCGAAGTCTCTATGCTTACGTGTCATCCCTGGATCGATATGCTGACACACACAGTCATCGAGGAATTATAACAGAGTTCAATCACACACTTTTTTACATCGAGATCCTCAAAAGAGTATTTATTACAATAATATGGCAAAAGGCCATCTAAAACAACATAATTGCGGAAGCATCGAAGGTAAATGAGTCCATCCAACTCCACGGCAAACTGAGTACAGAACAACGACCTATCACACCTTTAATCCTCATCGGAAAAGTCTGCAACATGAGACGTTGCAGCCGTGTAGGTCGGCACAAGGAATATGCTGGCAATTTCACACCTTAGAATAATAATAATAATAAAACTATCTCTATATGCAAATTTAGCTGGTGGAGGCTCTAAGTTTAATTTTTGCATAAAGCCAATTTTACCCTACAACAAAGGAATAAATTTTTATTAACTACTAAATTAAAATGCCATTATTGAGAAGGTTCCTCCAACTCAATCCCAAAATTCCCAAGTTGTTAGTAACCCAATAATTTCATTAAATAGAATGATGAGATCAACCAATAATTCACTTCTAGATACTCAAGTTGTCCATAACCGGGGACACGGCTAATCATGATTAGTTTGTACACTCTGCAGAGGTTTGCGCACTTTTCCCCACAAGACTCGACCACCTCCGTGATCAGAAGATCGAGACATAGTATTTCTGAAGTATTTCCCCTTAACCCTGGGTAGACCGGTACAACTACTTTCCCCTACATCAGCTAGTCTACCACGGAAAGAGGTCACACAACTTACTCAACTATGCCAGAGCCCATAATGGCTTGTGGCTGCACATGGAAGTTTCTAGGCATGAAATATCTTATGATCCCTTTGAGCCTGGGTGGCGGACCTAGGGTAATCACACGGGTACTCTGGGATTCCCCTTGGGCAAGCACTGGTTTCTCCAGGTGCCCCAAACAGCCACCCAGATGTGTATTAAAGTTGCCACCTTATGTTGTCCCAAAATTATTAACTCTCACAACTTGCATGGATCACACATACCAATCCCCGTCTACGAGCATGGCTAAGCAATATATGATATAACGAATATTCCCGGGGTGACCAAAAGGTCATAGGTTCCTACCACATGAACTACATAGCATATCCACATGTTCCCAATCCTATTCGTGAAATCTTTGAGGGTTAAACTAATGCATAGTAAAAACTGGGTATTAAAAATTATGATCAAAGTGTGAACTTGCCTTGCTGACGATCGTTGAACCCTAAAGATTCGTAGTAGCAAGCCTCGCACTCCGGATGATCTAACGAAGCATGTAATAACATACATAAGCATAAAACAAAGATCCAAAAAGAAAACAAATGAAAGACTTCGAAAAAACTCCAAAACATCCAAATTGAAAATTGGGATGCTACAAACCTACCCCCTTAAGATGAATCTCGCCCTCGAGATTCGGTTTGGCTAGCAAAAACGTGTGGGTGGTCCTATCGGAGATCTTCTTCTCGTTCCCAAGTGGCTTCTTCTTCGGTATGATGACTCCATTGAACCTTGCTAAACTTGATGACCTTGCTGCGGGTAACCCTGCTTGCAGTCTCGAGAATCTTGATGGGCTTCTCCTCATAGGTCAGATCACTATCCAACTGTATGGCCTCAAGTGGTACTGTATCTCTCAAAGGAATACCGGCCATCTCGGCATGTCACTTCTTCAACTTGGAAACGTGAAGCACATCATGAACTCCTGACAAGGCATCTGGTAATTCCAACTTGTAGGCAACTTCACACATGCGTTCTAAAACTCTATATGTCCCCACAAACCGTGGTGCTAACTTTCCCTTGACTCCAAATTGTTTAACTCCTCGAAGTGGTGACACACTAAGATATGCTCTATCTCCGACTTCATAGGTTACCTCCTTGCGTTTAGTATCGGCATAATCTTCTGTCTGGATTGGGCTATTTTGAGTCTGTCACGGATCAATTTGACTTTCTCCTCTGAATCTCTAATTAAATCTGGTCCGAATAATTTACGGTCTCCAACTTCATCCCACATCAATGGTGTCCAGCACCTCCTTCCGTACAAAGCTTCGAAAGGGGCCATTTTCAAACTAGCTTGAAAGCTGTTGTTATATGAGAACTCTGAGTAAGGCAAATTATCATCCCAGCTAGATCCATAATCTAGCGCACAAGCTCTCAACATGTCCTCCAGAATCTGATTGACTCTCTCGGTCTGCCGATCTATCTGCGGATGAAAAGTTGTACTGAACTCTAGCCTGGTACCCAAAGTTTCATGTAACAGATGCCAAAACTTTGAGGTAAATTGTGTTCCTCTATCTGATACGATGGTCCTCAAAACTCCATGCAGACATACAATCCTGGTCATGTATATCTTGGCTAACTTAGCACTTGTATATGTGGTTTTCACAGGGATGAAGTGAGCTACCTTAGTCAAGCGATCAACCACTACCCAAATAGAATCATATCCTGATCGGGTCCTCGGCAATCCTGTAGTGAAGTCCATGCCAAGCTTGTCCCACTTCCAATCTGGTATTGGCAAGGGCTGAAGTAATCATACTGGTTTCTGGTGCTCTGCCTTAACCCTCTGACATACGTCACATGCAACAACATACTCGGCAATATCCTTCTTCATACTTGTCCACCAGAAACTTTCCTTCAAGTCCAAATACATGTTGGTGTTGCCTGGGTGTATCGAGTAAGGCGAATCATGAGCCTCCTGAAGAATCAACTTTCTGATCTCTGGGTCATTGGGTACATAAATACGCTTCTCAAACCATAAGGTTCCATGTTCATCCTCACGAAATCCTTCTGCCTTTCCTTGGTTCATCCTTCCCTTTATCTCTGCAATGCCATTGTCTAACTTCTGGGCTTCTCGGATCTTTCCCAACAAAGTGGATTGAATTTGCATTGCGGCAACAAAACCTCCTGGTACTATCTCCAATCGAAGATCTCTGAGATCATCAATTAACTCCTGAGGTAATCCTCCTGCTATGAGGGTATTGACATAGCTCTTGTGGCTCAATGAATATGCCACAACATTGGCCTTTCCTAGGTGATAGTGAAATTTCATATCATAATCCTTTATGAGCTCCAACCATCTTCTCTGCCTGAGATTCAACTCCTTCTGTGTGAAGATGTATTTCAAACTCTTGTGATTCATGTAAACATCACACCTATTTCCGATAAGAAAATGTCTCCAGGTCTTGAGTGCGTGCACTACGACTGCTAAATCCAAATCATGTGTGGCATAATTCTGCTCATGAGGTCGAAGCTGTCGTGAGGCATATGAAACAGCTCTTCCTTCTTGCATAAGAACACCTCCAAGTCCCTGACGAGAAGCGTCGCAATATACTTGGAAATCCTTACGTATATTCGGAAGAATTAGCATTGGGGCTGTGACCAAACGTTTCTTTAGCTCCTGGAAACTAGCCTCACATTCGTCGGTCCAAACAAACTTAGTGTCTTTCTTCAATAACTCTTTCATGGGCTTCGCGATCTTGGAGAAATTGTCAATAAACCTCCGGTAATATCCTACAAGTCCAAGAAAACTACGAATCTCTCTGACTGAGGTTGGTGCCTTCCATTCGGTGACGGCTTCAACCTTGGAGGGGTCTACTGCTATTCCTTCTCCTGATATAACATGTCCGAGAAATCCGACTTCCTTCAACCAGAATTCGCACTTGCTAAACTTTGTGAATAATTGATGTTACCAGAGCTTCTCTAGAACCAAGCGCAAATGTTCCTTGTGTTCTTCTTCATTCTTCGAGTAAATCAATATGTCATTAATGAATACCACAACAAACTTATCCAAGTACTCCAAGAATACCTTATTCATCATACTCATAAAATAGGCAGGGGCATTAGTCAAACCAAAAGACATGACCGTATACTCATAAAGCCCATATCTCGTGGTAAAGGTTGTCTTGGGCATATCCTGTTCTCGAATCTTCAGCTGGTGATATCCTGATCGAAGATCGATCTTGGAGAAAACTTTTGCTCCTTGTAGCTGGTCAAACAAATCATTGATCATTGGCAGAGGTTACTTGTTCTTAATCATCACCTCGTTTAGCGCACGATAATCTACAACCATTCTCAAGGTTCCATCCTAGCTTCTTCTCAACTAGAAGCACTGGGGCTCCCCAAGGTGATGAACTCGGTCGAATATAACCTTTCTCCAATAATTCCTTAATCTGCTTCTTAATTTCCTCCAGATCTTTTGCGGGCATCCGTTACGGTCTCTTGGATATTGGTCCGGTGCTTGGTAACAATTCGATTAAAAACTCTATGTCCAGATCCAGTGGCATTCCGGGCAATTCCTCAGGGAATACATCGGGATAATCCTTCACAACTGGTACTTCCTCCTGAACAACTCCCGAAAGAGAATTCACTTGAGTCCTCCTTAGCGTATGCCTCGACACATACTTGATCCGCTTCCCCTCTGGGGTGGTGAGAAGAATCGACTTACTAGCACAATCAATATTACCTTCATACTTGGATAGCCAGTCCATGCCTAGAATTACGTCCAATCCTTGTGATTCTAGGATGATGAGGTCTTTGGGGAAAACGTGTCTCTCTATGGTCAATGGTAACTGAAAACATCCCCGACTAGCCATAGACTCTGCTCCCGAGGAACTCACTAATATTGGTGTTTCAAGGGCTTCGGTCGACAACTTAAACTAATCCACAAACCCCCTTGATATGAATGAATGTGATGCACCAGTGTCAAAAAGAACAAGGGCTGTGAATGAATTAACCAAGAACTTACCAACAACGATGTCAGGCTAGTCATAAACTTCCTCCACATTGACATGGTTCACCTGACCTCTGGTGAAGGGATTGGGCTTCTTGCCTCTAGATCTTCCATTTCCATTCCCGTTCTTCGCCTCAGGGCAATCGGTTGCGTAGTGTCCAGTTTCCCGCAATTGAAACAGGTAATGTGGCTCAGATCCTTCTTTGCCGGTGTAGCGGGGTTGGACTGATGCTGATTGTTGTTTCCTCCATTCCCATTGCCATTCCTATGGCCATTATGGTTGTGTCCATTCCCTCCATGATGTGAATATCCTCCTTGGTTATGGTGAGTGTGTCCACTTTACTTGCCAGATCCTGGTCCATTATTTCCCGAGTTCGGGGTATAGTGGGGATTCTGCTGAACACCAGAGTTGTACTTTCCCTGTCCGTACTTCCTCTAGCGATTCTCCACCTGCTGCTGCTTGCCTTCCAGAATGAGAGCCTTGTCGACCAACTCTTGATAATTGTTAAAGGTAGCCACAGTCAACTGAAGTCCCAGATCATCGTTTAGTCCCTCCAGAAATTTCTACTGCTTAGCGGCATCATCAGCCACGTCTCCGGGAGCATACCTGGATAACTTGTTGAATTCCTCCACATAATCACCAACAGAACGATTTCCCTGGCGTAAGTTGCGGAACTCACACTTCTTCAGACTCATAGCTCTGGCTGAAACATGTGCGGTACGGAACGCCTGCTAGAACTGATCCCAAGTCACATTGGCTATGGGGAATGTGGTGGTGTAATTCTCCCACCACGAGGCTGCTGGTCCATCCAGTTGATTTGCGGCAAAGTGCACCTTCTCAGTGTCAGTGCATCTTGCGGTGGTTAGCTCTCTTCCGATCTTGCGAAGCCATTCATCTGCAACGATCGGCTCCGTGCTGATAGAGAACACTGGTGGGTTCAACCTCAGGAAACGGGTAAGGTTGTCGACCGGGGGAGGTGGCGGTGGGTTGTTGTCGTTCTGGTTTTGATTCTGGATGAGTAGCTGCATGAGGGCATTCTGGTTCTGGATCAACTGGGTAAGTTCCGGTGGGAATTCCGGGTCACGTCTTGGAGGCATCTGTTAGGTTTAGAGTGGATGAGAAATTAGAATAGAATAAGGGCCTAATGAGAGAAATCACTACCCATATGCTTATGATAGCAAGAAAAATTCAAATCAAGCAATTCACACAGATCACACCACACAAGCAAAAACCTACATGTAAGGTCATATCCACAAGAGATATGATCTCTTCATACTACCACAAATCATAGTTGGACTCAACTTGGTAGTGGTGGTCTGAACTAATTCTCCTCAAATCAATGTCAACTCTAGCTTCTTCTTCGTCAATGTTGTCTTCATAGGTCATGGTCTCATCCGGTTGAGAAACTTGGTGATGGGGTTCAACAACTATTTTATTGAAGTGGAGAAGAGATAGAAATGAATAGAGAAGAGTATAGACCAACGAATATATAAGGAAGTCATAAAATAGAGTTTTCTTCCTATGGTTTTCCATTTCCTAGTGGTCGCGTCCTACAGTCAGCGTGTGCTCTGATACCATCTTGTAGCGATCCGAACCAAATGGATCGAAGTCTCTGTGCTTACGTGTCATCCCTGGATCGGTATGCTAACACACACAGTACTGGAGGAATTATAACAGAGTTCAATCACACACTTTATTACATCGAGATCCTCAAAAGAGTATTTATTACAATAATATGGCCAAAGGCCATCTAAAACAAAATAACTACGGAAGCATCGAAGGTAAATGAGTCCATCCAACTCCACGGCAAACTGAGTGCAGAACAACGACCTATCGCACCTTTAATCCTCGTCGGAAAAGTTTGCAAAATGAGACGTTGCAGCCGTGTAGGTCAGCACAAGGAATATGCTGGCAATTTCACACCTTAGAATAATAATAAAAAAACTATCTCTATATGCAAATTTAGCTGGTGGAGGCTCTAAGTTTAATTTTTGCATAAAGCCAATTTTACCCAACAACAAAGGAATAATTTTTTATTAACTACTAAATTAAAATGCCATTATTGAGAAGGTTCCTCCAACTCAATCCCAAAATTCGCAAGTTATTAGTAACCCAATAATTTCATTAAATAGAATGATGAGATCAACCAATAATTCAGTTCTAGATACTCAAGTTGTCCATAACCGAGGACACGGCTAATCATGATTAGTTTGTACACTCTGCAGAGGTTTGCGCAATTTTCCCCACAAGACTCGACCACCTTCATGATTGGAAGATGGAGACATAGTATTTCTGAAGTATTTCCCCTTAACCCTGGGTAGACCGGTACACCTACTTTCCCCTACATCAGCTAGTCTACCACGGAAAGAGGTCACACAAATTACTCAACTATGCCAGAGCCCATAATGGCTTGTGGCTGCACACGGAAGTTTCTATGCATGAAATATCTTATGATCCCTTTGAGCCTGGGTGGTGGACCTAGGGTAATCACATGGGTAGTCCGGAATTCCCCTTGGGCAAGCATTGGTTTCGCCAGGTGCCCCAAACAATCCACCCAGATGTGTATTAAAGTTGCCACCTTATGTTGTTCCAAAATTATTAACTCCCACAACTTGCATGGATCACACATACCAATGCCCGTCTACGAGCATGGCTAAGGAATATATGATATAACGAATATTCCCGGGGTGATCAAAAGGTCATAGGTTCCTACAACATGAACTACATAGCATATCCACATGTTCCCAATCCTATTCGTGAAATCTTTGAGGGTTAAACTAATGCATAGTAAAAACTGGGTATTAAAAATTATGATCAAAGTGTGAACTTGCCTTGCGGACGATCGTTGAACCCTAAAGATTCGTAGTAGCAAGCCTCGCACTCCGGATGATCTAACGAAGCATGTAATAACATACATAAGAATACAAGCAAAGATCCAAAAAGAAAACAAATGAAAGACTTTGAAAAAACTCCAAAACATCCAAATTGAAAATTGGGATGTTACATAAACTAAGAAGCATCATGAGAGGCTTTGATGTGCTCTATCTCCTATGTAATAAGCTTTGATGTGCTCTCTCTCCCCCTTTGACATCAATTTCCAAGAAGGGACTTCTGGAGCATGAGTCAAGAAGGTTTGGTCCTTGAGTCACATTACAAAGCAACATGTAATATGATGCTAGTAGAGGACAAGTTACAAAGAGTGGAGCTCGGACAAATATGCAGGATGCAAGTGACACAGTTTTTATCTCGGTAGTGAAATCAGTAGCACCGAGTTGTTACATTCGGTGGCACCGAGATGGTTCAGTTAGGCCGAAGAAAACAATCCGGTGAGGCCGAATTCAATCTAAAGAATAAACACTTATCACCACTTAGGCAAATAAGTTCTCACAAGGATTTGCAAGGAATTAACTGAAGGATTTGCAATGAATTGGATACAGCAAATGCAGAACAAAACAGAGAAAAGAAAAGAAAAGAAATTCTATATGAATTTTTTTTGTAAGGGGGAAAAAGCAAACAAGAATCTAATGCAAGAGCACAAAGAAACAACAGAGAACTTCATCTAGAGATGGTCGACGAGAAAGTTACCTATATTAGAGTAGATTTAGGAGTCAAGTGAGGTCACTTGATCATAGGTCATACTCAACCTTTAAGCTTAAAATGGGGTTGCCATTTTTTGGTTAAGCATTTTGATGTATTCTCATCTTGTTAGGCTACTTTGACTCATGTTTTGGGGTAAATCTTCCCTAAGATGGAATGACATACCTTGGTGGTGGTGGTGATCTTGATCATGTAGTTGAACTTGTGTAGGGTACTCAAGTTGATGTAGTCCATCAAGAGTTGCGAGCACCACTTGTAGTTGAAGTTCATCTTCCTACATTGGTTAGTCTTGCAAGGATGAGCACTTTTATATCCAAAATGACAATCATGAAGTTTGATATATAAGAGAAATTGTCAAAGGATATATTGAAGGATTTGTGCTTCCTTGTCATCAACCACCATATTGTAGAGACTCGGAGATGTAGAGATTGCTTAGAGTGTGCTTGAGTTGCAATCTCATGGAGTTGGGATCATCCAAGTACCTACAAGGGTTAGATAGCATGCAAGGGTACACGTGTATCCATGACATATTATCATCATCATAAGAGAACTATCGATGATTAGTCATAAAAGGCTCATGCCTTGCATGTATCCACATGGAGTTTATACTCCAAATTTGATGCATCAATGATGTTCAATTCTCCTCTCAGCCTGCAAAACACTTTCTCATCAAGTGGTTTGGTAAAATATACCACCAATTTCTTATCGGTACGAACATGCTTAAGATTGATATCCCCTTTGGCAACATGATCTCAAATGAAATGATGAAGAACTTCAATATGCTTAGTTCGAGAATGTTGCACGGGATTGTAAGCAATCTTAATGGCACTCTCATTGTCACAAAGCAATGGAACATGTTTCACATATATACCATAATCTTTAAGAGTTTGGGTCATCTAAAGTAATTGATAGTACTAGGAAAAAGCTTATACATAGGATCTTACCAGCAGCGCGTTTTAAAATAAGGCGCTTCTGCAATGTAGCAGTAACATGCTCCTGCAGTACTCACTGCTGAAATAAATGTAGTAGTAGCGTGCCTCCTCTAAGCCGCGCTACTGCTATAATTCCCACAACCCCGCCGTGAAGCTAGTTCTAGCAGCAGCGCGTTAATACGGAGCACGCTACTGCTAGGTAGTTTAGCAGTAGCGCCTTTACCTATAGCGCACTACTCCTAAAACTAGCTATCTCCCACCCCCACGCTCTCCACTATCAGATCCACTCACACTCACACTCACTC
>NC_041389.1:576462924-576493142 GCF_002162155.2 Triticum dicoccoides | reverse complement strand
TTGCCCCCGCCTACCGCTGTCGCCTACCCCTCCTCCCTATGTGCCGCCGTCACCTCCTCCTCCTCGTTGGACTCGGTACCGCCCTCCTCCTCCGTCCTCCCTCGACTCGCCGCCGGCCGGCCCCTCCTCGCTCTTCCCTTCCTTCTCCATTCTACTCTCTCCTCCCTCCTCTAGTCGCCCCTCCTTCTCCCTCCTCCCTCCTCCATCCACAACCCCTCCCCTGCTACATTTTGATTTAGTAGGCTAGTTCATATGCAACATTTTGATTTAGTTGATTTAGTAGGCTAGTTGATTTAGTTGATTTATAGAACATTTTGATTTAGTTGATTTAGTAGGCTAGTTGATTTTGTTGATTTAGTAGGCTAGTTGATTTAGTTGATTTAGTAGGCTAATTGATTTTGTTGATTTAGTAGGCTAGTTGATTTAGTTGATTTATAGAACATTTTAATTGCTTCTCGCGGAAGAAGAATCAAATCACATGCTACTGTTTTTCTTTCCTGTGAAGTGGATCATTAATCATTTGCTCATATTGCTTTAGGAAAATGGCGCCACCAACACCACCACCATGTTGACTGTGCAAGTCAAGGTGCGCCAGCAGCCTTGCAACTGGCAAGCTGTTCGACATCTACTTCCAGCCGAGTTTTCATCATGCAGCGGTAAGAAATTATAGGAAAGGTAACAACTATTTTATTTTTAGTGATGGTATTTGTGCATTTGTGTCATTTTGCTTTTTTTACACAGATCGTCCCATGCAATGTGAGGTTGAAATTCAACAAGCTGAGAGGAGACACTGTGACATTTGAGGCTCCTGGGGGCCGTACACTATGGAGGTCGAGAAAGGACGCAATATGTCGCAGATTGGAGGAGATGGATGGGCCCGTTTCCTCGCCCGCATGCGTCTTACTAGTGGTGAGTTGATCAGCTTCTCCTTCAGAGCAGAAAGACCAAAGCTGGCTGTCATTTATATCAACCTGGTGGAAGATGATGAAGATAATGAGGACCCACTCGATGAAGATGATGAGGACCCACTTCATGATGCCATCATAACTCAAATAATGAGGCTGAGCAAGGAGGAGGTGTGCAACCTATGGGACATAATTGCGCCACGTGCTAACTTTGTCGGGGTGCCACTATGACCCGTTTGACAAGTACCATGGTCGATCAACATGATATGGTATGTTATACTTACAAATGCAAATTATCCTATGATATGCTTAGTGTAGAGTCCAATGATATGTTGTGTGGAATCTAGTCGATGATATGCTTTAGTGTAGAGTCCGATCACATGCTTATTAGTGTAGAATCTAAGGAATTATTAATAATGTAGATAATCCATATATACTTAATTGCAAGAGTATGTGTGAGGCTATTTATTAATTGATATGTTTTTCTTATTCAGAAATTGGCAAAGAGCCTATCTGTGAATTATGGTATCGAGCCTGATGAAGAAGGCTCGGCCGGACTACGCCTTACCACAAGGGGCTGCAACACAACTTATACTTACCGCGTGGACACGGACGGTCGCACGCACTTAAACTTGGTTGGGTGGAAGAGATTCCTCGATGGCAAGAATCTTCGTGTTGGACAGGCCATCCTAATTACTATCAGGAACACCCACCGCCCAGTCTTGAGGATGATGATCGCCTTCGATATCATCTAGAACTACATATGTGTGTGTGGCTATATCATCTAGAACTAAATATGATGATCATCATTGATATCATCTAGAACTACATATGATGATCTTCGTCGATATCATCTAGAACTACATATGATGATCATCATCGATATCATCTAGAACTACATATGATGATCGTCATCGATATCATCTAGAACTGCTTGAGGATGCATATTGACTATATATGAAATTGTTATCTAGTATGCCCTCCGTTACAAATTACTCTTCGTGGTTTGAAATAAAACCACAACGAGTAATTTGGAATGGAGGGAGTACTACCTAGTACCTATAATGCTTTATGAAATTGATATCTAGTAGTACCTAGTATCTGGAAATTGCAGTTTATTGAAACCAAAACGGGGTAGGATGTGGGGTAAAATAGTGAAAGATATAGAAGTAGCGAGGGACTAGGAAGCCGCTATAGCTAACTAATAGTAGCACGTTCTAGAAAAGCGCTGCTGATATAGTCAATATTAGTAGCGCGGGTTTAGACCGCACTACTACTAACTGTTAGTTGTAGCGCCGTAGTAGTAGCGCGGCTACCCGCGCTGCTGATATCCTCAAAACCCGCGCTACTACTAGGGTTTAACCTAGTAGTGTGAGCACAACATGAACCAGCGGCAATGTATTACACTTCGGCAGTGGATAAGGATACCGACTTTTGTTTCTTGGAAGACCAAGATATAAGGGATCTACTAAGGAATTGACAAGTATCCGAAGTGGAGTTTCTATCAACCTTGTCACCAGCATAGTCCGAATCGGAGTAGCTAACAAGATTAAACGAAGACCTCTTAGGATACCAAATTCGAAAATTTGGTGTATGAATTAAGTATCTCACTATCCTTTTCACAGCCTTGAGATGACATTCTTTGGGGGCCGCTCGATATCGTGCACACATGCACACACTTAGCATAATATCGGGACGGGAGGCACATAGATATAACAATGAACCAATCATAGAGCGGTAAACCTTTTGTTCAACCGGTTCGCCATACTTTGTCAAGTCAAGATGTCCACTAGTAGGAATGGGGGTATTCATACCTTTGCATTCTTGCATGTTGAACTTCTTGAACAAGTCCTTGGTGTACTTTGTTTGAGAGATAAAGGTTCCCTTCTTAGTTTGCTTGATTTGCAAACCAAGAAAGAACTTGAGTTCACTCATCATAGACATCTCATACTTTTCCGACATTAGCTTTCCAAACTTTTCACTAAAATGAGGGTTAGTTGAACCAAAATATGATATCATCGACATAAATTTGGCATACAAATAATTCTCCATTAACCCTTTTAGTAAAAAACGTAGAATCAATTTTACCCATTTCAAAGCCTTTCTCAATAAGGAACTTTGTCAAGCATTTATGCCATGCTCTAGGAGCTTGTTTAACCATAAAGAGCTTTGTGAAGTTTGTAAACATGGTCGGCCTTCTTAGGATTAACAAAGCCGGGAGGTTGTTTAACATAAACTTCTTCCTCAATTTCACCATTTCGAAAAGCACTTTTGATGTCCATTTGATATAAAGTGATATCATGATGATTGGCATAAGCAAGTAAAATGGAATGGACTCAAGTCTAGCAACGGGGGCATATGTCTCACCATAGTCCATACCTTCGACTCTGAGTGTAGCCTTGAGCAACGAGATGAGCCTTGTTGCGTACAACTTGTCCATCTTCATCTTGCTTGTTCTGAAACACCCATTTGGTTCCAATGACATTGTGCTTGTCATCGGGCTTCTCAACCAATGTCTACACTTGGCTTCTCTCGAAGTTGTGTAGCTCTTCATGCATGGCGTTCACCTAGTCCAGGCCATGAAGGGCTTCTTCAACCTTCATGGGTTCAATTCTAGAGATGAATGAGTAATGTTCAAAGAAATAAGCCAAACGAGTTTTAGAGCGAGTAATTCTCCCAGTTTGAATATCATCAAAGATTTGTTCGACGAGATGATCTCGTGAGACTAGTGCTCAATCTCGTGAGAACTTTTGTTTGGGTCGGGGGTGGAACATTCTCTTCATCATTTTTCTCTTCTTGTTGTCCCTCTTTGTTGTTGTTGGCATTGTTGTTCTCCCGTGGAGGTGGAGAAGGAGGTCGTCGAGGTTCATCTTGTTGTACATCCTTGTTTTCATTATCTTGATGGTCCCACTCATGGATGCCTCCAAGTCAACTTGTGGTTCAACTTGGTGTGAAATTGAGACTTCCACTTGGACGAACGAGGTACTCTCCTTCACCTCCGCTGGGCGAATCTTTCCTATAGACAAATCTTGGATTGCTTCCGAAGGACCTTTGTCACCTACATCAATTGGCAATTGCTCTATTTGCGAGCCGTTAGATTCATCAAACTTCACATCTACCATCTCTTCAACCTTTCGGGTGAAATTGTAGTAGACATGGTAAGTGTGAGAGTTTGAGCCATAACCTAGTAGGAAACCTTCATGAGATTTGGGAGCAAACCTTGAACGATGATGCTATCAAGAATGTAGCACTTTGAGCCAAATACCCGAAAGTATCCAACTTGGGGCTTGTTACCGGTGAGAAGCTCGTATGCCGTCTTGCCGAGTAGCTTGTGAAGATATAGACGATTCGTTGCATGGCAATCTATCTCAACTGCTTCCGCCCAAAAGTGTTTTGGCGTCTTGTACTCGTCAAGCATCATTCTCGCCATTTTGACGAGCGTCTGGTTCTTCCTATCAACAACTCCATTTTGTTGAGGTGTGTACGTAGCCGAGAACTCATGTGAGATCCCTTCTTTGTCAAGAAAGTTGTCCACATTGGCGTTCTTGAACTCCGCCCCGTTGTCGCTGCGAACCTTCTTGATCTTCACTTCAAACTGGTTTTGGGCCTTCCTAGCAAAGTTTTTGAAGATCTTTTGGACCTGCGGTTTATCATCAAGAAAGAACACCCACATAAATCTTGAAAAATCATCAACAATGACCAATCCAAATGAGTTACCAGTGAGACTCTTGTAGGCATTGGGACCGAAAATATCCATGTGAAGTAGCTCAAGTGGTCTTCTCATGGTCATGATGTTCTTCACGGGATGACTTCCTCCGAGTTGTTTTCCTTCTTGGTAAGCACTACAAAGTCTATCCTTGTCAAATATAACATATTTAACACCAAGGATATGATCACCTTTAATAAGCTTGTCAAGATTTTGCATGCCCACATGGCTTAGCCGTCTATGCCACAACCAGCCTTTAGAAGATTTAGCAATTAAGCAATTTCTAGTTTGAGCCTTTTTAGTGAAATCAACAATGTATAGATCACCTTTATGTATACCGGTAAAGATTATCTCTTTGAAACACTTGGAATTCTACTTCAGTAAATAGAACATTAAATCCGAAGTCAGCTAGTCTAGATACAGAAAGTAAATTATAGCCAAGGGATTGAATGAGCATCACATTTTGTATGGAGCTATCATTGAGATGGCCACCTTACCAAGGCCAACCACCTTACCCTTTGAGTTATCACCAAAGTGGCATACTTTCGAGGGCCGTCGTATTCAGCAAGCTCACAAAACATATCTTTGTCCCCGATCATGTGATCGGTACATGCACTATCAAGGACCCACTCCTTTCCTCCAGCCATGTAGCCGCGAAGGTTAGCCATAAGTCCAAAGTGTCTCATAGACTCTTCAAGATCAAAGTAATTATCATCATCCTCATCATAGTATCCATGTTCAACATCGTCTTGTAAATGATCATTTCCTAGAGAGAGTAATTCATTAGATATATGATTTTGACAATGTTCATCTCTATGAATTCTAATGGCTTCGGAAATGATATTGCTAATAATTCCAACATCTCCTTTGGCACGCATAAGATTGGTAACCTCAAATAAACAATCTCCAAAATTAGGATCATTGGGATTCATCTTATTCAAAGCAATAGACATGTGAAGAATCTCATCTAAGATTTTCAAGGAATAGTCAAAAATCGTTCCTCAAGAAATCTCCATATAGTATACACTACTTCAGGATGCTGCTAACGCGACACTACGATCAGAGACCCTTTGAGAAACTGTGTGCGATGCAATAATCGCAAACGGTGGTGTCAAAGAACCGTCAAAAATGTCCAAAAGGTTTGCAATGACCTATGCATCAAACATGGTTCAGATTTTAGTTGCGTGTGCGATGCTGGCATACGGTTGATTCAACAGGACTATTTGTGATGACGAAGAACAATATAAACGGGCAGCCATATCAATGTGTGTGCGATATACGGCATGCAGTTCCCTCCAATGACCTGTGTGCTATTAGCGAATGCAATAGAAACGGTCAGCCAGATCAAGGTGTGTGTCATATATGGCATACGGTTCCCTCGGACAAATTATTTTCGGTTAGGCAAGAGAATGGAAACGGTTGATCTTAACAAGATGTGTGTGATATGCGGCATTTGGGATCAGCCCAAAGAACATAAATGATTCGTGTAAACCAGATGTGTGTGATATGCAGCAAACAGCCCACTCGGATGAATTGTTTGGGATGAGAAATTATAACACATATAGTTACTCTAGTAAGTTCGTGTGTGATAGTGGGCAGACACATACACGTACATCCGAGAACAAGGGCCAACGTTTCGGGCTTCCGATGCGTGGGATATGGTTGATCCAAAAGAACTGTTTGCGATGAGATAGAACAACAAAAATGGGGCTTTGTGGGCCGAGAACCATCAATAAATTTTGACTTAGTTTCTCCTCACATTGCATATTACAACGCAATAATTAATTGCAAATCTGTTCACACAGATCAAACTTATATGTGTTCACACTTAGCACCGGGTTATAAAAGCTACCCACTCGAAAATTACTTCACATTTCCTGTCCTCATCACCTACAAAACTGGTCTTTCCTGTCAAGTTGTTCCGCCATGATTGGTAGGAGGAGTTTCAGGTGGGCATATAACCAAGCAGCAAAGACCAAGGTCCCTAAAGCACTAGACAAGTCCTCTAACGAAGCGGCAGCTGCAGCAGAGAGGTCCCGCGGTGAAGGGGCAACCACAGCAGAGAGGTCCCGCCACAAAGCGGCAACCACAACCACAAAAGGGATGTCCGGGCACGCTGCGGAGCCTTCGAACAAGCTCTCATGGGCACATGAGGGATTTCACAAGCGCACTCGCCGTGTTGGCGATCGTGACGGGCTGTCATTGCTAAAGTCCTTGGCCGGCGACGACGACATTCTCGCTGGCCTCATTAAGCAGCAGGAGCTGGTCGATGGCTTGATGAAGCTGCTCGAGATCATCGATGCCTCGGTTGACAAGGCGACCGGCCTCCTCGAGCAACTCATGGGTGATAATGCTAAGCTCCTCAAGGCGCTCACCGAGAAGGAGGAGGGGCCGCCGGCTAGAAGATGTTGCATGAGCATAGCAGTGCCTCGGGGATGATGCTGACAGCGGTTGTCGAGGAACTAATGGGTGACTTGAGGAAGATCCGGATCGAGCGTGAGCAGGAGGTGGAGGAATCCGTGGCTGCTTTCAAGCAAAGCCATGAGGAATTGAGGATGGAGCTGGAGGATGTCATCGTCCGACGATCCATCGAAGAGTAGATACAGTAGCAATCTAGATCGTGGTCTACGATTTCCTTCTTCTCTTGCCCCCGTGTCTTCCGAACTTTCCACATGTGGCATTTAAAATTATCCGGAATATGTAAGACAATTATTATCTGCGCCATTGTAAATTTGTCGTTGTACTATCCGTTGCCATTTTATTTGTCGTCGTATTATCCGTTGCCCTATGTGGCAATTTAAATTAGGACAGAATACGAGTGGAAAACAGGAACAAAGCAAATGCTGCCATCGGATCACAACCAAACACCCTCCGTCCACCCCTAAAAAAACCTCCATACAGGCACTTTAATTAGCCCATTAATGGCGAAGTTTTGAGTGAGGCAGGCTTCGGCTAGTGCATGGAGGTTAAAGAGCTCGCTTCCCAATGAGCATGGGCGGCCTTGATGCTCGCATGTGTCCCGTTGAGCCTGCGAGGTGGACATGATGCATGCATCTCGTCGAGCCTGCGCAGCGGACTGCTCGCACGCATCCCGTCGAGCCTACACGCCGGACTTCTCGCGCTCGTCCCGTCTAATCAAATAGTTGCACGCATGCCACTGAGTATGGTTAAATATTGACACGGTTCATATGATACAACCGTTTGTGATCTTAAGGTGTCAGCTTATTGTTTCAAAAAGGACTTTGTTGGCTACTAATGTGTGTGCCTCTTCTCAAAGTGGACAATTTTTTTACCGCGGCATATATGTGCCATGTCATGAAACCATGCCAATTTTCATGTTTTTTGAGTGAGTTTTTGATTTACTAGGATTTAAAAACCGAGATTCTCAATGTTCCAGGATGACGACAAGTTTGTAATTCATTCCCATTCCTTAAATGACACCTAAACATGCACCCAATGACAGATGTATGATTTCCCACCCATTTCGTGCCTGTAGTTCAAATTTGAATTATGGACTACATTTAATGCATAGGAAACTTAATTAGTAATATATACAATGGCCATACGAACCCTAAACATGCACCCCAAGGACACATGTACGTTTTTTCTAGCCATTTTGGTGCATTGGAGCATGTATTTGTAGTTTGGATTTGAATTATGGACATTAAATACCTAGAAAACTCAATTGATGAATAAAAAGGGTCAAATAAACTATGAATAATTTCAAAGTTCAGCGTGAATCTCCCGTTGTTCCGTACGTGTTGCGTGTAGAAAAAAATATGAGTCTAGAAGAGGGAGCGATGATCGTTTGGCCCACAAGGGGACACATTTCCTTATTCGAACCACGAGGGTTCTTGCGATAGGCTCCGGATTGTAAGAGGTTTGTAATAAAGCTTCGCCCAATTTGGCAATGTTTTTACCACGACATATACGTGACATGACGTGACACCATGCCAACTTTAATGACTTTCTGGTGAGTTTTGGATATATGGGGATTTAATACCGAGATTCCAAATGTTTGAGGACAAGCCAAGACGCCGGTCAGGTTGTAATTCGTTCTCATTCCTTGCATGGGACCTAAACATGCACCCAAGGATACATGCATGTTTAATTTTTCTAGCCATTTTGGTGAACTGGAGCATGTATTTGTACTTCTGATTCTATGGACATTAAATGCCTAGGAAACTCAATTAGTGTATAAAAGGCCAAAAGAACCCTGAATAAGTTTCAATTTCAGCATGGATATCATGTCGTTCCATGTTGCCCGTAGAAGACAATACAAGGCGAAAAGAGGGAGTGACTACGTTTCGCCACAAGGGGAACATGTTTCCCTATCGGAACCACAAGGCTTCTTGCTGAGAGAAGCCCCGGTTTGTAAGAGGTTTGTAGTAAAGCTTGGCCCAAATTGGCAATGTTTTTACCACGACATATATGTGGCATGACGTGACACCATGCCACCTTTGATGACTTTCTGGTGAGTTTTGGATTTTATGGGGATCTAATACCCTAGATTCCAAATGTTTGAGGATGATAACACACAAGTGTAGGGGATAATTGTAGCCTCTTTCGATAAGTAAGAGTGTCGAACCCAACGAGGAGCTAAAGGTAGAACAAATATTCTCTCAAGTCCTATCTGCCACTGATACGACTCTACGCATGCTTAATGTTCGCTTTACCTAGAATAAGTATGAAAGTAGAAGTACTTTGTATGTGTTGTTGGATAGGTTTGCAAGATAATAAAGAGCAAGTAAATAAAAGCTAGGAGCTGTTTAAATAAAGAAACAATAATCGTAAATATAGCGAGTGTGGAAAAGTGGTGGTAGGAGTTGTGAAATCGTCCCTAAGCAATTGACTACTTTACTAGACCTGTCGGGGATATACCCCGCGGTATGACCCGGCCGGATAGATGACCCGGCCGGACTTGATGTTTCATTGGTAACCACCAGAGGATTGGTGACTCACGTGTCCGGCGGCTCACTGGTGTGGCGACTCACGAGCCTGAAGACTCATGGGTGACCCGACGGGTGCTTCAGATGGACGACAAGGCCCAAGGCCCGGTATGCCGGTTCATATAAAGGTGGGCCGGCTTAAGAGGAAAGGGATGACGGATATTTCCTTTACGAGGAAGCAAGACCCAGACTTGTAGTCAACTTGTAAGAAAGGATAGACTAGTCCTAGTCCTACTAGGACTCCACATGTAACCCGCCCCTCTAACTTATATAAGGAGGAGCAGGGCTCCCCAAAGAGGGACAAGCAACAAGAAACAATATCTAGGGCTAGACACAAAGGGGGAGCCAGCTTATGCGGCGACACTCTCATGAGCATATTGACATCTAGCCTCAAACAGCATGTAGGGTTATTACTGGATGATGTTTCCCGGGGCCCGAAGCTGTCTAAATCCTCATCTTGTGTGTTGCGTCTCTCGATTCCGCTCAACCCCTTCAAGCTACCACATAGATGCGTTGGCCTCGCAACTAAGTCCTTACATTAGGACATCTGCCGTGAAAATTCCACGACCGTTGGCGCCCACCGTGGGGCCTGCGCATGGTGGTGTTGAGTTCTTTGAGGGATCTTTCACAGGATCGAGAAGCTCGCGAATTGATGGATGAAGAAGAGCTAGAGTGAAACAATTGCGCGAGGTAACTCAAGGTACAAATTGTGATCGAGAGAAAGCTAGGGTTGCTTTCTGCTAGAGTTTTCCCTTTCGGTTTATGCAACGCGCGTATCCACCAAGGCTGACATCAAGCAATCCTACCCTGTGGTCAAATCCCCGCAGTCCTCGGTTTCCTCGGGCCGGCCAAACTAGGCGCACGCACATGCATGCAAGGGATCGGCTCCCGTGTCTATACGAGAAGCCGGTAAATTTATTGTTTATCCGTGTTTAGATCTAGTTCCGAGTGCTACCTGTACACGTGAAGGATTAGAATTACAGGTCGAATCAGTACACCACTCATCGCAGAGGACGCGCATGACGCGGGGCAGATACATCCAAGTTCAGGATAAGTCAACCCATGTGGTCTCCTCACGTGGATCAAATTAGTAAAATAATACTTGTATTAGTAATGGGCACATGGACCAAGGTCTAATGAATTTTAACCTCCTCGCGTGAAGTATACTCATCAGGATAAAATACAAGAAGGGCTTTGGAGTCATTCAAAGATTAAAAAGCTAGCTGCTGCTAGTCTGATACGGACTCAGACGTGTACAGGAAAAGGAAAGCCAGCTACCTTGCTACGTGGACGCGAATTCGGCCCTGGACTACGATAATCCAGCCTCTGCATGTGGACCGGCCAAGCGGCCATATGAGTCACCCACGCCAGATCGCCGCCTTCGCCGAGCGGTTGCGAAAACTCCTGCTTATGACGAGCCATCAAGTCGCTTCAACCACAGGTCCTGCTGAATCGCCGGCTTCCGCAAGACGCCTTATGGCCCTGCCCCTCCTCTCGTGCGTCTTCCTGTCAGAGAAAAGAAAAGAGATAAGAGGAGATTGTCTGGACAAAAAGTCAGGAGGCCAGGTCCTTAGGCTGTAAATGAAAGCTCAAGTCGCCAAGACATCAATCGTAGAGTGGACGTCTGATGCTGATTGAGCTAAGCAAGTTCAAAAGGTTAACAGAAACAAAAGCCAAAGGCTAGCTAGGTGTCGTATTACCGTCACGCGGAGGCCTGACACAGTACTGTAAGTACTATGATACTCATTCATCCAACAAACGCAAGGTGCTATCTTTTCTGGCTATTTTTAGCACATATTATTTTTGTAAAAGGAACAATTACTTTGCCTGTATATTTTTATATATGCAGGACAATGATTCATCGTTTGCTGTTGGACGGGTGTGCGGAAGCCTCCGTCCGTGCAGTTTGATCTACACCAACTCGATATGATCGCACCCGCGATTGACTGGCCGTCCGCGCGGCTTACCGCGTCTATGATTGACTCGCCCGACCGCGCCGGCTTACAACGCCGTGGCTGTCTCTCGCGACTGCGCCGGCTTACAACGTCGTGGCTATCTCTCGCGACCGCGTCGGTTTACAACGTCGTGGCCGTCTCTCGCGACCACGCCGGCTTACAACAAGGAGGACGACTCGCCCATCCGCACCGGCTTACAAACCTGCGGCTGATTCATCTGTCTGCTTCCGCGGCCGACTCACTCGTGAATGATTTCAACTTAACCTAGTGATCATCAACTTCATGGCGGATTATTTCTGGCCTGACACATCAGGTGATATCCATTTTAAATATATTTTACTGGCACATATTATTTTTGTCAAAGAGCAGTTTATCTTTGCCTCTGCAATATTGTTCATGCAGGATAATTGTTCACTACATCAAAACGTTGTGGTTGACTCGCCCGCGCCGGTTTACAGCATCGCGGCCGATTCATCCGTCTGAGCCGCCTCTGATGGGCGGTCGTCTTTACCGACCGTCTCTCGCGGCCTGGTCTACATCAACACCCCGAGCCGCACCTGTATGCATGAGCTGTTATTGAGTATGAGCAAGTCACTACTTGGGAAGCTAGGTTTTCTTCCAACAAATTGGAGGCAAATTATCATGTATTATCAGCCGCCGTCTGCACTGGATGGTTCAATGGGCAGGCGCACAAGTCGCCGCCAATTTGATTTGGTTAACTTCAAACAACAAGTTGGAAGGAACCATTGGCCGAGTTGCTGACATGGTTCATACGGATCATTTATAACCCGCCGCAGTCACCCCAACTTTCTGTGGATTCACATCGCGTTAGCAACGCCAATGATATACACCTTCTGCTATGGTCAAATATGGAGAATCTCAAGCCAACTCTTCGAGTCATCTTGATACTCGAGGGCTAGAATGGTATGGCTCGGCAAAATTACCCAGTTTCAAAGAATTAAAGAACTCCAGGTCATTGAAGGGAAGATAACCTGACCCTGGAGGCTACTGCTTTATTGCCGAATATTTTGAAGCCGTCAGGAAAATTTCCTGTTCAAAATGAAGATCCCAGTTTAAAATACAGCTCAAGAGACGTCTCTCTCCCGCAAAGCTTTGAAGCTCTCAAAACCGGTTCAACATCCGGATCAAGGTAAATTTGTCTCTTACAAAGCTTTGAGGATCTCAATATCCGGTTTTAAGAATTTCCGGTTCAAAAAGAATTAATCTCTCGCAAGTTCGAGATCTCAGACAAATTAATGGTTACCAAAGATAACTTGCTGCCATGATGCACGGTTCAAAACATGGGTATCCAGCCTTACGGCTTATCTTATTATGATCACTTGGGGGCTTCCTGCTCATCGGGCATAGCTATCAGTACCCTCTTGATCGGTGCAATGCCAAAACTTATATGGTCACTTGGGGGCTTCCTATTCAAACATAGGGTGTATTCGAACCAAAGAGAACATAGCTGTCGATACCCTTTTGATTAGCAAACTGCTGAACCCACTTGGGGGCTTCTTGATCATATCCGAATCATAGCTCAACTCCTTTGGGAATCGACGTGGATCGTATTCGAATCAGCATCATTAAACAATTTTTAAGGTCATTTGGGGGCTTCCTGTTCAAACATAGGTCGTATTCGAACCAAAGAGAACATAGTTGTCGATACCCACTTTGATCGGCAACGCCAACGCCACTGGGGGCTATATGATCGTATTCGAATCTTAGCTTAACCCCTTTGGAATGGTTTACTGATCGTATTCGAATCAGAAGCCTCAAAAAATTTATGTGTCTTTATAAAATCGCAAGTATTTGAGTTGTCACAAATATCATATGTGTCGGCTCTTACAGAGTCAACTTCACTGTCCGGGTCACATAAACTGGCGGTATCATTCAAAGGATCATAGGGATCTTGTAATCTACTTGTGTGCAGGATAAGACTACATTTGGATGGTTACCCGCCCTGGCTCTTGACGTTAGGTCACCAGGGCATATGGTGTTTGAACTCTGTGTAGGATTTGCATAATTATGACTTATATAAATGCTTTAGTACAAGCTCATCATTGAAAATGGTGTCTCAAAAGGGTTATCAATTATTGATTTTCTCAACGGCTATAGGCCACCGGGTTACAAAAACTCCGGCTTACAATGAATGCGCATTAAGTCGTCATCGGCAAAGAGCCGTCAGGTATTTAAACTCCGGATTTACTTGTCAATCGATGAGGTATTCAAATCTTTAATAGCCAAAAGTGGTTGGATTTTCATGATGATATTGAATGATTGAGGTTTTCATACTGGATTATATTATTCAAATCTTGAATAGCCAACATGGCTGGATTTCTATTGTGATTATCAATAACCAGTGTTATGATTGAGGTTTTCAAAGTCGCTTTAGCGCAACGACTATTATTTTTATCAATGGATATGATTTATTCTACAATGGAAGGAATAGTCCCGAGTCGTTGGAGGCTTACGACCCGGCACTTGGGGGCTACATTATTCAAATTGAGGTTACATCAAATATGCAAGTCTCATGTCGCTGCAAGCATGCACCATGACACTTGGGGGCTAATGCAAAGTCATTTTAGCTCACCTCATTGAAGACCCGGCTCATCACATCGTAATGAGCCGGCCCTTGGGGGATACCAATTGCTCCTGTCAAAAATTCAAGGTACACAAGCCTCAGTCCATTACATTGAAGGATCCATTGCTCAGTTGGTAAAGCACAAAGCTCTTAACCTTGTGGACATGGGTTCAAGCCCCATGGTGGAGATTACATCATATGATGTTATTATTAATGAATTATTTACAAAGTCCTAGCTCAGTAATATCTTACTGAGCTCGCCCTTGGGGGCTACACGTTACTGCTCAAATTTACATCATCATATTTACAAAGTCCCTGCTCATTATTACATAATGACCCGACACTTGGGGGCTAATGCATATTGCTCTTTGCTGAAGACAATTCTAGGATGACCTGGCTACACTACTATGACTATAGCCGACTCATGGGGGCTACACAACTGGATTTTATTTAAAGCCATGGTGATAAGTCTCGGCTTATTCATGCTGATTAAACCGGCCCTTGGGGGCTACAGGTAATATGGATAAAAGGGAGAAATATCTTCAAAATTTCAGTTTTGAGTAAATCAGATTGACCCGGTGTCTACAAAATTCATAAACCGGCGTCGGCGACAATTATGACTCAGCATCATCTATTTATAGCCCGGCAATTTTGGTAATCATAAATCGACAAGTTTTATATCTTCAAGCCGGCTCAATATAAGTTGAATATTTGAAGACCAATACATTTATCAAGTCAGAGCATTGAAAGCCGACTCAAGTGGATCATCTCTTACAATATTTCTCAAACAAGAGACCAATGTTAGGACTCTGAAGCTGGCCTGTTGACCCGGATTTTTCAAAGGAAGTATCTAGATTTTTTGCATTGGCAAAATTTGAACAAATCTACTAAAAGAGATTTGATATGAGTTCATGGGCATGTATCAAGAAGGAAATGCCAAGGATTTAAAGATGATCAGGTGCTGGCTTACAAATATCTAACCCGGAGCACAACCTGTCAAATTATTCTTGAGTTATTTTGCAGGGTTAGTTTAACATGGATAAATCCATATTAAACTGGGGGCTAATGTCGGGGATATACCCCGCGGTATGACCCGGCCGGATATATGACCCGGCCGGACTTGATGTTTCATTGGTAACCACCAGAGGATTGGTGACTCACGTGTCCGGTGGCGCACTAGTGTGACGACTCACGAGCCTGAAGACTCATGGGTGACCCGGCGGGTGCTTCAGACGGATGATAAGGCCCAAGGCCCAGTATGCCGGTTCATATAAAGGTGGGCCAGATTAAGAGGGAAGGGATGGCGAATATTTCCTTTACGAGGAAGCAAGACCCGGACATGTAGTCAAATTGTAAGAAAATATAGACTAGTCCTTGTCCTACTAGAACTCCACATGTAACCCGCCCCTCTAACTTATATAAGGAGGGGCAGTGCTCCCCAAAGAGGGACAAGCAACAAGAAACAATATCTAGGGCTATACACAAAGGGGGATCCGGCTTATGCGGTGACTCTCTCATGAGCACAATGAGATCTAGCCTCAAACAGCATGTAGGGTGATTACCGGATGATGTTTCCCGGGGCCCGAAGCTGTCTAAATCCTCGTCTTGTGTGTTGCGTCTCTCGATTCTGCTCAACCCCTTCAAGCTACCGCATAGATGCGTTGGCCTCGCGACAAAGTCCTTACATTAGGACATCTGCCGTGACAATTCCACGACAAGACCGATAACAAGTTTTATGTGGGAGAGGCCACTGCTAGCATGTCATCCCTGACTTGGAATTCTATGTACTTACGATTGGAACTATTAGCAACCATTGGCAACTACTAACGTTCATTAAGATAAAACCAACTATAGCATTAAGATATATTGGTCCCCCTTCAATCCCGTATGCATCAATTTCTATGCTAGGTTGAAGCTTTTGTCACTCTTGCCCTCCAAAACATAGTCCTATCAACATACAACTAACCCTATGGTGTGATCCATGCATGCGCTCATATGATGGGCACCAAAGGACAGCAACATCACCACAAGCAAATTAAACCAATCATAGCAATTCATCAATCACCAATAGGACAACGAAAATCTACCCAGACATCATAGGATGTCAACACATCATTGGATAATAATATGAAGCATAAAGCACCATGTTCAAGTAGAGGGTACAACGGGTTGTGGGAGAGTGGACCGCTAAATATAGATGGGGGAAGGTGATGGAGATGTTGGTGAATATGATGGAGGAGTTGGTGTAGATCGCGGTGATGATGATGGCCCCCGGCAGCGCTCCGGCGCCACCTGAAGCAAGGGGGAGAGAGCCCCCCTTCTTCTTCTTCTTCTTCTTCTTCTTCCTTGACCTTCTCCCTAGATGGGAGAAGGGTTTCTCCTCTGGTCCTTGGCTCCCATGGAGTGGGAGGGGCGAGAGCCCCTCCGAGATTGGATCTATCTCTCTGTCTCTCTCTGTTTCTGCGTTCTGGGATTCTGCCCTGGCACCGTTTCCTTTATATCTGGAGATCCGTAACTACGATTGGATTGAAACCTTCGCCCAGATCATTTTCCAAAAATTAGCTTTCTTGCGGCCAAAGAAGGGCATCAACCGCCTTACGAGGGGCGCAGGAGGGTGGGGGCGCGCCCACCTGGAGTGGGCATGGGCCCATGTCTTGTGGCCACCTCGGGCACCGTCTAGCATTGATTCTTCCTCCCAAAAATCACAAACATTCCAAAATAATTCTCCGTCCGTTTTTATCCCGTATGGACTCTATTTGATATGGGGTTTCTGCGAAACACAAAACATGCAACAAACAGGAACTGGCACTGGGCACTGGATCAATATGTTAGTCCCAAAAAATAGTATAAAAAGTTGCCAAAAGTATATGAAAGTTGAATAATATTGGCATGGAACAATCAAAAATTATAGATACGACGGAGACGTATCAGCATCCCCAAGCTTAATTCCTGCTCGTCCTCGAGTAGGTAAATGATAAAAAATATAATTTTTGATGTGCAATGCTACCTAGCATAATCTTGATCATATGTCTAATCATGGCATGAATATTAAGACACGAGTGATTCAAAGCAATTGTCTATTATTTGACATAAAAACAATAATACTTCAAGCATACCAACCAAGCAATTATGTCTTATCAAATAACATAGCCAAAAAAGCTTATCCCTACAAAATCATATAGTTTGGCCATGCTTCATTTTCGTCACACAAAATGCTCCCATCATGAACAACCCCGATGACGAGCCGAGCAATTGGTTCATTCTTTTTAACGTGCTTCAGCATCGTCAACTCTTACGCAATACATGAGCTCAAGCCATGGACACAGCACTATAGGTGGTATATGGTGGTTGTGAAGGCAAAAAGGGAGAAGATAATCTCACATCAACTAGGCGTATCAACGGGCTATGGATATGCCCATTAATAGATATCAATGTGAGTGAGTAGGGATTGCCATGCAATGGATGCACTAGAGCTATAAATATATGAAAGCTCAAACTGGAAACTAAGTGGGTCTGCATCCAACTTGCTTTCTCATGAAGACCTCGGGCATTTGAGGAAGCCCATCATCGGAATATACAACCCAAGTTCTATAATGAAAATTCCGACTAGTATATGAAAGTGATAACTCAAGAGACTCTCTATATGAAGAACATGGTGCTATTTGAAGCACAAGAGTGGTAAAAGGATAGTAACATTGCCCCTTCTCTCTTTTTCTCTAATTTTTTTTATTTATTTTTTTTTTATTTTTTTGGTGGGCTTCTTTGGCCTCTTTTTTTATTTGGGCTTCTTTGGCCTCTTTTATTTTTCATAAAGTCCGGAGTCTCCTCCCGACTTGTGGGGGAATCATAGTCTCCATCATCCTTCCCTTACCGGGGCAATGCTCTAATAATGATGATCATCACACTTTTATTTACTTACAACTCAATATTACAACTCAAAGATATGACTCTATATGAATGCTTCCGGCGGTGTACCGGGATGTGAAATGATCTAGTGTAGCAATGACATCAAAAAACTGACAAGCCATGAAAACATCATGCTAGCTATCTTACGATCATGCAAAGCAATATGACAATGATGGAGGGTGTCATAATAAACGGAAAGGTGGAAAGTTGCATGGCAATATATCTTGGAATGGCTATGGAAATGCCATAATAGGTAGGTATGGTGGCTGTTTATAGGAAGGTAAATAATGGTTGCATGATACCGGCGAAGGTTGCGCGGCATAATGAAGGCTAGCAAAGTGGAAGGGTGAGTGTGCGTATATCCATGGACTCACCTTAGTCATAAATAACTCACATACTTATTGCAAAAGTTTACTCGCCCTCGAAGCAAAGTACTACTACGCATGCCCCGAGAGTGATAGATTGGTAGGAGAAGACAATCGCTCATCCCGACTGCCACTCATAAGGAAGACAATCAAAGAAACACCCCACGGGACTTGCAAACCTCAACACAAGTATTTCTCAATTTCACAATTACTCAATTAGCACAACTCTAATATCACCACCTTTATATCGCAAAACTATTGCAAGGAATCAAACATATCATATTCAGCGATCTACAAGTTTATGTAGGATTTTATGACTAACCATGTGAATGACCAATTCCTGTCATCTCTCTAAATAGATATACGTGAAGCAAGAGAGTTTAATTCTTTCTACAAAAGATATGCCCACGCTCTAAAAAATATAAGTGAAGCAAAAGAGCATTCTACAAATGGCGGTTTTCTATGTGAAGAGAAACAGGCAATCCAAACTTCGAATGATATATGTGAAGCACATGAAACATTCTATAAAGCCATACTCAAAAGATATAAGTGAAGTGCAATGAGCATTCTATAAACCAACCAAGGATTATCTCATACCAGCATGGTGCATAAAAGAAAAGTGAAAACTAAATGCAAAAGACGCTCCAAGACTTGCACATATCGCGTAAACGAAACGAATCTGAAAACATACTGATACTTGTTGAAGAAAGAGGGGATGCCTTCCGGGGCATCCCAAGCTTAGACGCTTGAGTCTACTTAAATATTTACTTGGGGTGCCTCGGGCATCCCCAAGCTTGAGCTCTTGCCTCTCTTTCGTTTCCTCATATCGAGACATCCTCGATTAGACACTTCATCCACACAAAACTTCAACAGAAAACTCGGTAAGATCCGTTAGTATAATGAAGCAAATCACTACTCTAAGTACTATTGCAAACCAATTCATATTTTGTTTTTGCATTGTATCTACTGTAATATAACTTTTTCATGGCTTAAATCCACTGATATAAATTGATATATTCATCAAAACAAGCAAACTATGCATAAAAAACAGAACAATCTGTAGCAATCTGAACATTCACTATACTTCTAGTACCCCAAATATTCTACCAAAATTAGTAAAAATAAAAAATTTGTACATAAAGACAGTGCAAAAAGAGTCAGAACCGTTTGACATTCCAGCAAAAAATGTAAAATCAAGCACTACAGCCAAAGTTTCTGTCCTGCACCATACAAACCAACAAGCATTGTAAACATCCTAAAGGCAAACCTTGGCACATTTTTTATAATACAATGTAATTGTACAAGGGGATAATTATTTTTGATGAAAAGTTTCTGTAATCAAGATTCACAAAGTTTCTGTGAGCATGAACAAAGTTCAAGGAGCTCTCCCACTTCAACAGTGCTTGTCTCTCTCACTTTCACTTCCCTTTTTTCAAAAGATTTAGGTTCCCCTCTTTATTTTTTTGTTTTTAGACTATATGAAAGCACTCAACAGAAATAAATGACTCTCTAAAACTTCCGGGTTGTCTCCCTGGCAGCGCTTTCTTTAAAGCCATTAAGCTAGGCATATAACGCTCAAGTAATGGATCCACCCGGATCCCAAGGTATATCAAAGCCAATTTTAATTAACAATGATTTGTAATTTAGTAGTGAGCACAAAGTAACATATATCATGCAACAACGAAGTCTAACTCTCTTCCTATACATCGGCATGTCATAAAAGAACAATTCATGCACACCAAGTAAAGGCCAATGCATAGTATAAGCAGTTTCTTGCAATTCTATCGTGTTGGAAACATAAAGAGGCGGAGATGTAGTTCCTCTCTCATAATAATTGCAAGTAGGAGCAGCAAGAACATGCATATTATATTCATCAAAATCATCATGTGCAACGGTAAAAGTAAACCCATCAATATTATCCTTAGTAAGCACAAACTTCTCCGATATAGTGTAGTTGGGAGAATTCAAAAAGATAATAGAACTATCATGCGTGGGTGCAATAGTAGAAATTTCATGTTTAACATAAGGAACTATAGCAAGTTCAGCTCCATAAGCATAATTCATATTGGCATCTTGGCCACAAGCATAGGAAGCATCATCAAAAAGGGATATTTCAAGAGAATTAACGGGATCATAACAATCATCATAGCAATCATCCTTCGGTAAGCACGAAGGAGAATTAAACAATGTATCAGTTGAAGATTTACTCTCATTAGAAGGTGGGCACGGGTGATCAATCCGCTCTTCCTCCATTTGTTCTTCGCTCTGCTCATCATCTTTTTCATCCAGTGAGCTCACAGTTTCATCAATTTCTTCTTCCATAGACTCCTGCAAAATATTAATCTCTTCTTGGAAAGCGGAGGAGTCCTCAATATATGGTTTAACATAGGCAGTAGAAGCATAATTATCATAACAATATTGAAATATGGCAAAAATTTCAGATTTGTAAAGAGTAGCATCATACTTTTCAATCAAAGAAGCAATCTCATAAGCACCCTTAAAGAAACAAATTCTTCAATTTGTTGAACATCATAGTAATTATAAACACCCTTAGCATACGAAGATACAATTCCATTATCACTAAACAAGCATTGATAAGGTAGGTGTTTCTTAGGGTCTTCAGAACAACAAGTAAACTCATATATTTCACATAAATTCCAAGCATAGCATTGCAAACGCTGAATTTGATCCCATAATAGTTTCCCCTTTTCAGATATTCGGTGTCGCACATAACAAGCATGCTCATCTAAAGATTTTCCCTCAACTAAGCTAGTTGGGGTTTCAGCATGAGCACAAAGGGATCGAAGATGATCCAAGTAAAAAGCTTCAGGTGTGTGATAGATTTTGAGTGGTTCTTCAACCATTGGTGTAGTAGGTACAACTATTTTTTTGGTATTTTGCGTTTCCTACCCATAACTAAAGATAGAAAACAACTAAGAACATCGAATAAAAATATTACTAACAAGCACACACGAGAATATTCACCCCACGCAAGAAAAAGGTCTTGATAACCCACAAGTGTAGGGGATAATTGTAGCATCTTTCTATAAGTAAGAGTGTCGAACCTAACGAGGAGCTAAAGGTAGAACAAATATTCTCTCAAGTCCTATCTGCCACTGATACGACTCTACGCACGCTTAGTGTTTGCTTTACCTAGAACAAGTATGAAACTAGAAGTACTTTGTAGGTGTTGTTGGATAGGTTTGCAAGATAAATAAAAGCTAGGGGTTGTGTAGATAAAGAAACAATAATAGTAAATATAGAGAGTGTGGAAAAGTGGTGGTAGGAGTTATGAAATTGTCCCTAAGCAATTGACTACTTTACTAGACATATAGCAAGTTTTATGTGGGAGAGGCCACTGCTAGCATGTCATCCCTGACTTGGAATTTTATGCACTTATGATTGGAACTATTAGCAAGCATCGGCTACTACTAACGTTCATTAAGGTAAAACCCAACCATAGCATTAAGATATATTGGTCCCCCTTCAATCCTGTATGCATTAATTCCTATGCTAGGTGGAAGCTTCTGTCACTCTTGCCCTCCAATACATAGTCCTATCAACATACAACTAACCCTATGGTGTGATCCACGCGCGCGCTCATATGATGGGCACCAAAGGACAGCAACATAACCACAAGCAAATTAAACAAATCATAGCAATTCATCAATCACCGATAGGACAACAAAAATCTACTCAGACATCATAGGATGGCAACACATCATTGGATAATAATATGAAGCATAAAGCACCATGTTCAAGTAGAGGGTACAGCGGGTTGCGGGAGAGTGTACCGCTGAATATAGATGGGGGAAAGTGATGGGGGAGAGAGCCCCCCTTCTTCTTCATCTTTTTCCTTGACCTTCTCCCTAGATGGAAGAACGGTTTCCCCTCTGGTCCTTGGCTCACATGGTGTGGGAGGGGCGAGAGCCCCTCCGAGATTGGATCTATCTCTCTGTCTCTCTCTGTTTCTGCATTCTGGGATTCTGCCCTGGCACCTTTTCCTTTATATCTGGAGATCCTAACTCCGATTGGATTGAAACCTTAGCCCAGATTGTTTTCCAAAAATTAGCTTTCTTGTGGCCAAATAAGGGCATCAACCGCCTTACGAGGGGCCCAGGAGGGTGGGGGTGCACCCACCTGGAGTGGGTGTGGGCCCCTGTCTCGTGGCCACCTCGGGCACCGTCTCGCGTTGATTCTTCCTCCCAAAAATCACAAATATTCCAAAATTATTCTCCATTTGTTTTTATCCCGTTTGATATGGGGTTTTTGAGAAACACAAAACATGCAACAGACAGGAACTGGCACTGGGCACTGGATCAATATGTTAGTCCCAAAAAATAGTAGAAAAAGTTGCCAAAAATATATGAAAGTTGAATAATATTGTCATGGAACAATCAAAAATTATAGATACGACGGAGATGTATCAGAGGACGAGCCAGGACGTCGGTAGGGTTGTAATTCGTTCCCATTCCTGGCATGGGACCTAATTAAACATGCACCCAAGGACACATGCATGTACAATTTTTCTAGGCTATTTGGTGAACTTGAGCATGTATTTGTTGTTCAGGTTTTAATTATGGGCATTAAATGTCTAGGAAACTCAATTAGTGTATAAAAAGGCCAAACGAACCCTGAATAAGTTTAAATTTCAACATGGATATCATGTAGTTCCATGTTGCCCGTAGAAGAAAATACAAGGCGAAAAGAGGTCGTGATTACATTTCGACCACAAGGGAAACAGGTTTCCCTATCGGAACCACAAGGCTTCTTGTTGGGAGAAGCTACGATTTGTAAGAGGTTCATAATAAAGCTTGGCCCAAATTGGACAATGTTTTTACAATGACATATATGTGCCATGACGTGACACCATGCCTTTGAAAGAGATTGTCCATTTTGCACACAAAGTGCATCCAGTTATTTCCTTAACCCTCTCAACTTTTTAGAACATGCTATGTGGGTGAAATGATGATATATAGCATGCCAACTATCAACCATTTCATAGTTCATTTGAAGTGCTTTTCAATTTCAGGGTCATTTAGATAAAAAAATCAGTAAATGCATGAAAAATACCAAATGAAGTCAGGAAGGGTTGAAAAATGATGATGTGGCTTTGAATGGTGCATTTTGAACACAAAAAAGTCCAGAGTTCAAATAAGTTCAAAAAAGTGAAATCCCTTTGTAACAGATGAGTTTTCATTCAAAACCCTGATACTTCAAAAGAGATTTTCCATTCTTCACATGAAGTGCATCCAGTTTTTGCCGTAACCCTCTCAACTTTTTTAGAACATGCTATGTCGATGAAATGATGATACCATGTCAACTTTCAACCTTTTCAGAGTTCATTTGAGGTTTGTAATAAAGCTTGGCCCAAATTGGACAATGTTTTTACCATGACATATATGCACCATGACGTGACACCATACCAACTTTCATGACGTGACACCATGCCAACTTTCATGTATAATTTTTCTAGCCATTTTGTTGAACTCAAGCATGTATTTGAAGTTCAGATTTGAATTATGGACATTAAATGCCTAGGAAACTCAGTTACTGTATAAAAAGGCCAAACGAAAGCCGTGACCTTACCAAACCGTGGGGGATGCCACCGGCGATCTGAGTCGTGCGTTCTGATTGGCCAGAACCCAAACCCCACGGATCATACGTCTACACCGCTGGATGCTCCCAGATCGAATGGCAACCCTCAGCCCTTTCGACAGCACATGCAGCACATGGGTAAGCACTGTTCGCATGCATATTCTAGCTCACACTTCCTTTTCTTGTACGTTTTCTAAACAGGCTACCATTTCCCGCCACTCCTCTAATCGGTTTCCTACCTCTTCTCCCATCGGTTTCCCGCTACCAGTGTCAATGCTCATTGAAGGCTAGCCGGCGACATACCAGCCATCGTACACAATTTCTAAAAGAAAAAATGTGTGTGATAGGAAGGAGTAGGTCCCATAGGGTGACCAGCGTGAGCAAAATGGTGCAGGTACTCACTACTAGGGAAAACCTTATACACAGAATCTTACCAGTAGCGTGTGTTAAAATGAGGCGCTACTGCTAATTAGCAGTAGCGCGTCTACCAAAACCGCGCTACTGTTACCCCCTTAGCAGTAGAATGACAGGAACTGAAAGCGCTACTACTATAATTGCCACACCGTTCCCTACGTGCTAGGTATAGTAGTAGCGTCCTTCTAGAAACGGCACTACTACTACCGATTTTAGCAGCAGCGCGTTTTCCCCTCGCGCGCTACTGTTATATCTATTCTCACCTAACCCCCTGCGCGGCCCTGATTCCCTCCTCTTCATCCCCCAATTCACCACTCTCTCTTCTCCCTCCTCGTCGCCTCCGCTTCGCCGCCATCTCCCCCGACCCTGCCTCGCGGCTGTCTCCCCCGACCCCGCCTCGCCGCCGTCTCCCCCGGCCCTGCCTCACCGCCGTCTCCCTCGATCTGCCTCGCCGCCGTCTCCCCCGACCCCGCCTTGCCACCGTCTCCCCTGACCCCATCTCTCTCCCCGCCCTTTGTAAGCACTCTCCCCTTCCGATCCCTCTTGTTAATTTACTTAGTATAACCCTAGCTATTTAGTGCTAGTTAGTATGAACCCTAGGCTATTTTTCGTGTTAGTTAGTTAATTTAGAGTTAGTTAGTTAGTTAGCATGAACCCTTAGCAGTAGTTCCTAGGTACTAATTAGTTAGTAAGAACTAGGTACTAATTAGCTAGGTACTAGTTTATTTTTATTTATAGTAAGTTTATTTTCAGTAAGAACTAATTGAATTAATAGAACATGTTAGTAAGAACTTGTTGCAATTTTTTTAGTTAAAGCTATTTTTCCCGCATCGACGTGGATGATGCCTATCCCGCATCCTCATCGTCGAGTCGGTGGAGGACGACACCTGCTTGACCAGATGGGCCATGTCCGGGACTGGGCTCTGCTGGGGTGGTACTGGGAGGCGCTACCTACCGGGGGGGTGCAGGTTGGTGAGGAGCCAGCCTGTCGTTGACCAGAACCTTCTTTGGTGGCGGTCGCGTGGGCCAGTGACGGTCCAGAGGCTCGAGGACCCCGCGGAGGTGGTGCGTCACCGTGTCAGTGAGGAGGATGCGCACGTCCGTCGCTACTTGTTTGCGTTGGAGCACAGGCTCTCCAATACCTGTCAGGTTCTCCAGGGATCTCACTGGAGCTATGATCCCGTGATGGTTCCTTCTCTGTGGGTGTCCACGGCCCGCACCGATACCCGTCGTGTGCTAGGGTTTTAGTTGTATTAGTGATGTTATATGTATGACACTATTCGGGATGTATTAATGATAATATTCGACGATGTATGAACACACATGAGATGATTTACTTTTGCTTATTCAATGCATGCTAATTTGAGTCCTATAAGATATTTTGAAATGTATATCTTGTGTTGCTCAAATATGATATGTGCTTGCCCAAGTGGCCGGTCATGTTTGCAGATTACACCTCCGAGTGGCCTATGTTTTGTCGGAGTGTTGATTCATTTCCGTTCGGACAAATTTCAGGCGCTCAATATGTCCTATTTTAGCAAAGGTCATGCCGGATTTTTCCGTGAATTTTGGCATGACTTGTGCTATAATATGTAGGAAATATGGAGTGCCCAGGATTTATGTGTTGAGTATCCTGGTACTTGTCTTCGATCGATTTTCAATTATGTTTTAACGATGAACATAGGAAATGTATGACGACGAAAAGGATTTCGGTATTTGCAAATACTGCGAAGACGAGCGCGGCCTGTGCGACGGAATCTTCATAGATGATGATAGGCGCTTCAGCATCAAGCTTGACGAGAACTTCGAAGTGGATACAGTTAGTCACAACGACAAGTCTTTTTTCGTAATTAAGCATGACATATGCTTCATTTGCTTCAACTTATAATTTTTTTTACTATTCTACTAACGTATCCTCTGCCATGCAAGAGTTTTTGTATTGGATAAGATAGGTTGCAGTCGTACTATGGAGGTAAAGAAATTTTACTTGAAGACCGAGCATGGTTATATTTTCCACGCAAAATTATACAATTCAGACGACTACACCTATTTTGGATGCAAAACATGGCGAGCACTATGCAAGACTTATGCATTTGAGCCTGATATGGTTATCACCTTTGATATTCGTCCGGAAGATGATGTTGAAGGTAATACCGACATCTGGGTCGATGTGCAGACGCCTCCAGTTATACCAAAATGTGAGTTTCTCAACCATATTTATGTCTTTGATATTGTTTACTCAAAAATAGTAGACAATTAATTTCTATTGATAGCTTATTTCGGTGCAAGCAAACATGTCCAGTGCTTGGTAGACAGGACCGTATACTGTGCCGGGGCTGAACTCAACTGCGAGGAGCTCAGTCATTATTTTTCATGGCTTGCGGATCTTGATACTGTCAAGACAAATTTTCTTCCTGGATTTAGAAATGTTAGTACTGAAAACGTGCGACCAATAGTGTTCGTACTGAACTACGGTCACATCTATTTAGGAAGGTGTAACGCCCTCGATGCGGCTATATCTCCCGCGTGTCGAGGCACGACTTAGAGGCATAACCGCACTGAAAGCAATGTCGCAAGTCAGGCAATTATTACAACATCCCATGCAATATATAATAAAAGGGGGAGATAACATAGTTGGCTTACACTCGCCATGTCACATCAGAGTACATAAATAACATCCATCAAACAAATCACTCATGGCCCGACTACGGTGCCAAAATAGAAAAGACCCCCAACATGCGACAAGGCCCTGAATCGATAACCCCAACTAGGCACCACTACTGATCATCCGGAAAAGACACGTAGTATCGCTGAGAGTCCTCGTTGAACTCCCACTTGAGCTCGTAATCGTCAACTGGAGCAGAAACACCTGGACCTGCATCTGGAGTTGTAGTATCTGTGAGCCACAGGGACTCAGCAATCTCGCACCCTCGCGATCAAAACTATTTAAGCTCATAGGAATGGATAAGGCAAACATATGTGGAGCTGCAGCAAGCGACTAGCATATGTGGTAGCTAACTTATACGCAAAAGAGAGCGAGAAGAGAAAGCGAAGCATGAGCGAGAAACTAAGGAACATCCTGCGCAAGCATAATTCCAACACCGTGTCCACTTCCCGGACTCCGCCGAGAAGGGGCCATCACGGTAACACACACGGTTGATTCATTTTAATTAAGTTAAGTTAAAGTTATCTACAACCGGACATTAACAAATTCCCATCTGCCCATAATCGCGGGCACGGCTTTCGAAAGTTCAATCCCTGCAGGGGAGTCCCAACTTAGCCCATGACAAGCTCTCACGGTCAACGAAGGAATAGACCTCCTCCCAAGACGTTCCGATCAGACTCGGTATCTCGGTAACTCAAGACACTTCGACAGGTTAAAACAAGACCAGCAACACCGCCCGAATGTGCCGACAAATCCCGATAGGAGCTGCACATATCTCTTTCTCAGGGCACACTCAGATTGTCCTAGGTACGGGTAGGCCAACCCAGGGTTGCCCCTGGTGGCCACCGGTAGCTGACAGGTGGACCAACACTCAGAGGAGCACTGGCCCGGGGGGGTAAAAAAAGATGACCTTTGAGTCTGCAGAACCCAAGGGAAAGAAAATGCTAGGTGGCAAATGGTAAAACCAAGGTTGGGCATTGCTGGACAGGCTTTAATCAAGGCGAAATATCAAGGGGTTCCCATTATAACCCAACCGCGTAAGGGACGCAACAATCCGGGAACATAACACCGATATGACGGAAACTAGGGCGGCAAGAGTGGAACAAAACACTAGGCGAGAGGCCGAGCCTTCCACCCTTTACCAAGTATATAGATGCATTAAGATAACATAGCAATATCATGATATCCCAACAAGTAAATAAATGTTCCAACAAGGAACGGCTCCAATCTTCACCTGCAACTAACAACGCTATAAGAAGGGCTGAGCAAAGCGGTAACATAGCCAATCAACGGTTTGCTAGGACAATGGAGGGTTAGAGGTTCAACATGGCAATTGGGAGGCTGACAAGCAAAAGGTAGGCATCGTAGCAGTGGCAAAGCAAAAGAGCGAGCAAACCAGCATAGCAAAGATAGTAGTGATTTCGAGGGTATGATCATCTTGCCTGCACAGTTGTCAGAGTTGACTGGATCCTCACAAGCAAACTCAACGGGCTCCTCGGTAGCGAACTCGTCTCCCGGCTCTACCCAACAAGACAAACAAGCAACAAGGATACAATCAACCACGGGCAGGACCAAGCAATATGATGAAATGACGATATGCTATGCGGGATGCGATGCGGGATGCAAAATGCAAGAAATGACAGGAAAAGCATGAACCTGGCCTCAACTTGGAAAACCAAGTGTGCCACTGGATAGAGGGGATGAAATCTCTTGAAAATGACATAAAGATCATTGGAATCGGAGCTACGGTTTAGAAATGGCGAGCGTTTTAAGATACGACACCGGTCTGCAATTTACAGCAAGTAGGCATCTAAATGCAACGAAATGAACATGCTACAGCCACCAAACATGAAAACAAAATACATGGCAGTGATGTACACAAGATGGTTGACAAAACACTAGCACTAAGCCATAGGCAAATTCATCCATTAAGAGGTTCAAACAAGCATGGCTAAAACGCAAATGCAAAACAGATTTCCAGACTTAGTGAAATTAACACTAGTCTGAAATTTCAGATCACGAAGCCCTCTTCGGAGCAGCAAAACAACATGACACAAAACCTGAACATGACAAGTAAGAACATGGCATGGAGCTACTCAACAAGCTTAACAAAACACCCAAAGTGACCTGGGGCCAAAAGGTTCACAAAATACTCTACCGAGCTCACGAACATAGCTCGAACACAATCAGTTTTCAGACTTAGTGAAAACTGAGGCATGCAGAAATTTAACTCACGAAGGCATGTAAACGAGCTCGATGCACTCACTACATTGTAAGTCATGGCAAGGAAAGCATATGACCAGCAAGAAGGCACAATGTGCTAGCTACACATGGCAAGAACAAAGGCATAGCATGCATGGAACACTAACGGTAGCATCGGCAAAATCGCAAACAAGTTGACGATCTGCCCAGATTAACAACGAAGCAAAAGTTGAGCTCGATTGAGTCAACCTAGAGCACTCCACATATGTAAACAAAGACATGGATGGATAGAGCATAACATAAATATCAAAACTCTCTTACTGATCTTCCTCAAAAGAGGCACGGATCACTAGGAAACAAGCTGGACATATAGCATCATGAACTAAAATATCCCAGACTTAGTGAAAATCACTAAGTCCCTGAAATCAGCAATCTCAGGTACCTCTCTTCGCAAGCTTGCACAAGACAACACACACATCCTAAAAATGCATGGGTGGCACCTCTGGAAAGAAGACAAAATGCTTAACAATTCATCCCAAAGGGGCACAGGCATATCATGCACGAATTAAACATAGCAAAAATGACAAAAGTGCATGATGAACTAACGGATCTGCAATTTAACTCACGAAGCCTCCTTCTAACAGCATTTTGGGCAACAAGATGACCTCAAATGCAAATGATGCAATGGAATAAAATGATGTACATGTCGAGCCGAAGACTTTGATACATCATATGCCCAAAACGGAGCTACAGATGCGGAGATACGAGTAGTCAAACATAGCATAAAAAATTAGGGTTACAGGGATGAAAAGTCAACCTAGAGGATTTAGATCTCAGATCCACTGTTCAAGCACTGTAGCAGCCGGGTCGGGGCGCGCCTCCCGAGGCGACGCCGGCGAAGGCGGGGACGGCGGCCGGCGGGGGCGGCGTCCAGTGGCCGGGACGGCGGCGCCGGGCGGTGGCGGAGCC
>NC_041389.1:576452716-576462144 GCF_002162155.2 Triticum dicoccoides | reverse complement strand
GGAGACTGCGGGCCGGGGAGGGCCCGATCCGGGCTGGCGGCGGCGATGTGGGCCTCGCCCACGTGGTGATCGGCGGTTGGACGAGGGACGCGGCGGCGGACGCGTCCGGCTGGGGGCGGACGTGTCCGTCGGTGCGGGGAGGTTTTTTTTTTAAAAAAACTAGGGTTTGAGACGAGGGGATCCGGGATTTGGAGGAGGGGGTCTATAAATAGACATAAGTGGAGCTAGGAGAGTCCAAATGAGGTGCGGTTTTCGCCCACACGATCGTGATCGAACGCTTTAGGGCATGGAGCAGAGTTTGGTGGGTTTTGGGCCAAATTTGGGGGGTGTTGGGCTGCAACACACACGAGGCCTTTTCGGTCCTTCGGTTAACCGTTGGAGTATCAAACGAAGTCCAAATGATACGAAACTTGACAGGCGGTCTACTGGTAGTAAACCAAGGCCGCTTGGCAAGTCTCGGTCCAATCCGGAAATGTTTAATTCCCAAACACGAAAGAAAGCTAGAGATGACCACCGGAGGAGAACGAAGCGCCGGAATGCAAAACGGACAACGGGGAAAATGCTCGAACGCACGAGATGAACATGTATGCAAATGCGATGCACGAGATGACATGGTATGAGATGCATGAAAACGAAGACAACACACGGAGACAAAAACCCGATCCCGAGAAATAAATATAACTTAGCGCCGGAGACGGCAAGAGTTGGATACAAATATGGAAATTATATCTGGGGCGTTACAACACTCCACCACTACGAAAAGATCTCGTCCCGAGATCTAGGACTGAAAGAACTCCGGGTACTCAGAACGGAGGTTATCCTCTCGTTCCTAGGTAGCTTCACTGTCGGAATGGTGAGACCACTTGATTTTGAGAAATTTAATTGACTTGTTGCGAGTCTTGCGTTCAGTCTCTTCAAGAATAGCAACTGGGTGCTCACGATAGGAGAGATCTTCTTGGAGCTCAATGTCCTCGAAGTTGACGGTGCGGTCAGGAGTCTTGAAGCACTTACGAAGCTGAGAGACATGGAACACATCATGAACATTTGCAAAGTTTGAAGGAAGCTCAAGTTGATAGGCGAGGTCGCCTCTCTTGCTGACAATCTTGAAAGGTCCCACGTATCTAGGGGCAAGCTTCCCTTTGATACCGAAGCGACGAGTACCTTTCATAGGAGAGACGCGGAGGTAAACATGATCTCCAATCTCGAAAGTCAAATCACGGTGCTTACTATCATAGTAGCTCTTCTGGTGGGATTGAGCTGCTTTGAGGTTATCACGAATGACTTTGCACATATCTTCTGCTTCTGTGATTAAGTCATTACCCAGCAGCTGACGTTCACCGGTTTCAGACCAGTTGAGAGGGGTACGACACTTCCTGCCATACAGAATTTCAAAGGGGGCCTTGCCCGAACTTGCTTGAAAGCTGTTGTTGTATGAGAATTCAGCTTAAGAAAGACAATCCTCCCACTTCATGCCGAAGGAGATCACACAAGCCCTGAGCATATCTTCAAGAATCTGATTGACACGCTCGACTTGACCGCTTGTTTGAGGATGGAAAGCTGTGCTGAAGCGGATGTTTGTGCCCATGGCCTTCTGAAAAGAATCCCAAAACATGGAGGTAAAGATGCTGCCACGGTCTGAAGATATCACTTGAGGAATACCGTGCAGAGTGACAATGCGAGAGGTATAGAGTTCCACCAATTAAGCTGCAGTGATTGACTCTTTGATAGGCAGAAAGTGAGCCACTTTGGTGAGCTTGTCGATGACGACGAATATAGCATCATTGCCACGCTTGGACTTTGGAAACCCAGTCACGAAGTCCATTTCAATGTGGTCAAACTTCCATTCTGGAATGGCAAGAGGTTGGAGGAGACCAGCTGGCCTTTGGTGTTCTGCCTTCACTCTTCTGCAGACATCACATTCATTCACGAATTGAGCGATCTCGCGCTTCATTCGAGTCCACCAATAAGCTTGCTTGAGGTCCTGATACATCTTCGTACTACCAGGGTGGATGGAGAGGAGAGAGTTGTGAGCCTCGTTCATGATCACCTTACGAAGTTCACCTTTGGGCACAACAATTCGATCCTCGAAGAAGAGAGTGTCCTTGTCATCAAGTCGGTAGCACTTGTACTTGGACTGACTCTTTGCAATACCAATCTTCACCTTCTTCACCATAGCATCAAGAAGTTGGGCTTGGCGAATCTTGTCTTCTAAGGTAGGAGAGACTTGAAGGTTGGCGAGGAAACCTTGAGGAACAATTTGCAGATTCAGCTTGCGGAAAGCTTCACAAAGCTCGGGTTGATAAGGCTTGAGAATCAGACTGTTGCAATATGCTTTCCTGCTCAAAGCGTCAGCAATCACATTGGCCTTGCCTGGAGTATACTCAATACTCGGATTGTACTCTTGAATCATTTCGACCCATCGAGTCTGCCTGAGGTTGAGGTTAGGCTGAGTGAAGATGTACTTGAGACTCTTGTGATCAGTGAAAATGTCCACTTTTCTTCCCAATAGAAGATGTCTCCAAGTCAACAAAGCGTGCACAACTGCCGCCAACTCGAGATCATGAGTGGGGTAGTTCTTCTCATTAGGCTTCAACTGGCGAGAGGTATAAGCGACAACTTTCTTCTCTTGCATCAGTACAGCACCGAGACCTTGGAGAGAGGCATCACAAAAGACCTCGTACGGCTTGGTTTCGTCATGCGGAGTCAGAACTGGAGCAGTGATCAACTTCTCTTTCAAAGTGTTGAAAGCAATATCACACTCCGGAGACCAAACGTACTTGACGTGCTTCTGAAGAAGATTTGAGAGAGGCTTGGCGATCTTAGAAAAGTTTTCAACGAATCTTCTGCAATAGCTTGCGAGACCGAGGAAACTGCGAAGTTGCTTCACGTTCTGAGGAGGTTCCCAATTCACAATTGCGGACACCTTCTCAGGATTCACGGAAATGCCCTTGGCAGAGATGATATGACCAAGATAAAGAACCTCATCGAGCCAAAATTCACACTTGGAGAACTTGGCGTAGAACTGATGTTCCCTGAGCTTGTCAAGAACCAAACGCAAGTGCTTGGCATGATCTTCCTTGTTCTTCGAGAAAACCAGAATGTCGTCGAGATAGACCAAAATGAATTCGTTGGTGTAGGGGTTGAAGATGAAGTTCATCATGCGAGAGAACGTCGGAGGAGCGTTGGCGAGGCCAAAAGACATGACGGTCTATTCATATGAACCAAAGCTTGTTCTGAACGCCGTCTTGGGAATATCTTGCTCACGAATACGAATCTGATGATAACCCATACGGAGATCAAGCTTGGAGAATACTTGAGCACCCTTGAGTTGTTCGAACAGCTCATTGATGTTGGGAAGTGGGTATTTGTTCTTGATGGTCTTCTTGTTTACTGGACGGTAATCAACACAAAGTCGACTCGATCCATCCTTCTTCTTCACAAAAAGAACACCACAACCCCACGGAGAAGTACTAGGCCGAATGAGACCCAATCTTTCTTGCTCATCGAGTTGTTTCTTCAGCTCCTTCAACTCTTCAGGTCCGAGCTTGTAGGGACGTTTGCACACAGGTTCCGTGCCAGGCTCAAGTTCAATAACGAATTCGACTGGCCGGTGCAGAGGCATTCCTGGGAGCTCTTCTGGAAAGACGTCTTGATACTCACAAACGACAGGAATTTGAGAGATGGCATCCAATTCACCCTTCTCATTGAGAGAAAACAACCGGATGGTATTATCCCGAGCGGCAAAGACAATGACATCCTCAGACGAATGAGTCAGTTGAATCTGCCTGGCTGCACAATCAAGCTGAGCTTTATGCTTAGAGAGCCAGTCCATCCCGAGAATAAGATCGATATCCGAGGTGCCAAGAACCGTAGGAGAAGCCAAGAACTTGTAGTCACCCAGAGTGATAGAAACATCCGGAACGATGGAGTTAGCCTGCATGCGCTTACCGGGAGAGACAACTGCTAAAGGACTAGGCAAAACTTGTAAGACCAATTCATGCCTATTTGTAAACGGTCTCAAGATGAAGCAATGCGATGCACCAGTGTCAAAAAGAACATTTGTAGGAATATCATTAACAGGAAGGTTACCCATGATCACATCTGACGAGTCCTCTGCCTGAGCTGCATTCATCAAGTTGACCTTGGCGGACTTGGGGTTATGCTTGACCACAGCTGTACTTGCCGATATAACAGGAGGAGGAGGAGGAAGACGCCTCCGGTTGGTACACTTGTTGGCATAGTGACCCTTCTGTTGGCACTTGTTGCACGTGACCTCTGAAAGCGGACGGTGATACGGAGCACTCGATCTTGGAGCTTGAGACGAAGTTTTGTTCTGAAAGCCTGGGTTGGGTGGGTGGGAGAAACCACTGCCACCTTTGCTCTTCTGCTGATACGGCTGACGGAACGGAGGAGGAGGAAGCCAATACTTCCGCTGCTTGACCACTTGAGTAGAGGAAGACGGAGTAACATCTCTGGCACGCTTCCTGGAAGCATCACAATTCATCTGAGCAGCCTCTTGCTTCAGTGCCATGTTGTAAAACTCATCGTATCTCAACGGCTCAAAGAGGACAAGAGCGAGCTGAATTTCCTCACGAAGACCACCCCTGAACTGATAGATCATGCTCTTCTCATCAGGAACATCCTGCTTGGCAAAACGGGCGAGCTTCTGGAACAACTTGTTGTAGTCATAGACAGACAAAGAGCCTTGCTTCAGATTGCGGAATTCCTGACGCTTACTCTCAACCACACTTTGAGGGATGTGATGAGCGCGGAAATCTTGACGGAAATCGTCCCAAGTGATAACACGTCCACCTCTGGAATCCTTGTACTGCTGGAACCACTCTGCAGCCTGATCTTTGAGCTGGAAAGAAGCGAACTTGACGAAATCTTCAGGCCTGACGTTGCTGCATTCAAAATGCTTGCCCAGATCCACTAGCCAATCGTCAGCATCGGTAGCCTCAACACAACCGCTGAACGTCTTTGGGCCATTAGCAAGGAACTGGTTCAGTGTAGCAAAGTGGTGCTGATTATGGCCTTGATTCCCTTGACTGCCTTGATTGCGCTCTTGGAGAATTTGCATGATCAACTGTGTGTTTGCATTAGTAGCGGCCATCACAGCTTGCCATGCTTCCGGAGGAGGCGGAGGTGGAGGCGGATCAGGATTCGGAGTCGTGCGCATTGGGGGAGCCATCCTGAACAGGTTGACCACCATTAGCACATTGATAGACAACAATATAGAAGCTGAATCCAACGGAATGAAAATTGCAACAAATAGTCTTCACATCCGAACAAAATGAACGAATGCATTCCTCTTCAAATGGTCACATATCCATAAATTGAGAAGCCACGTAGAATTAAGGTAGAGAAATAATTCAACAAGGTACGGATCAAGAACGAATAATCGGTAAGAAATCCCAATCTCAAACCAATATCCGTGGAAGAAGAACTAGAGCTACTAGAATTCCCACCTATGAAACTCCCGAACCTTTCCGGTTATGCAATCAGGTGTTGGGGATACAGGGGAAGCACAATATCTCACCCAAACTAGCAAATCCTACATCCAGCTGTATCCATCCTTCAACACATAACCAGGAAAACTTCGGAAACCATCTATCTCAACCTTCGAAAAGCATCCGTTATACAAGTTATGGCGATACTCCCGAACTCCCGCCCCAGTACTGGGTGGCGTCGAGGTTATCTCACCAACGAACTGCATAAAAGAGATTTTCGATGTCGCGCACAAATCTCAAGTATACCAGAATTGCAACGATAAAATTGTGACGACAACACCTCGGAGCTCAACTCCCCGGGACACTGCCACAACCCCTAAAGACAGGAGGCACCAAGAACAATGTTCTCGTCACAAAATCATCGGAACAAAACCAAGATACTCGCGTGATCCTAAAATTTTTTAGTGAGATTTGAGAAGAGAATAGTCAAAACTCTACGTCAGGATGCCTTACCAGAGCGATGAGGAGACTGGGAAGCAAAAAGAATTCCTAAGCTCTCCGATATATAATTCCTAAGGACTCAAAACATTTTCCTAGACACAACTCGGCTGCTAAAAACGATCAAGCAATGGGGCTCCTAAGGTCGGGGAAGGCTCTGATTACCAACTTGTAACGCCCTCGATGCGGCTATATCTCCCACGTGTCGAGGCACGACTTAGAGGCATAACCGCATTGAAAGCAATGTCGCAAGTCAGGCAATTATTACAACATCCCATGCAATATATAATAAAAGGGGGAGATAACATAGTTGGCTTACACTCGCCACGTCACATCAGAGTTCATAAATAACATCCATCAAACAAATCACTCATGGCCCGACTACGGTGCCAAAATAGAAAAGACCCCCAACATGCGACAAGGCCCTGAATCGATAACCCCAACTAGGCACCACTACTGATCATCCGGAAAAGACACGTAGTATCGCTGAGAGTCCTCGTCGAACTCCCACTTGAGCTCGTAATCGTCAACTGGAGCAGAAACACATGGACCTGCATCTGGAGTTGTAGTATCTGTGAGCCACAGGGACTCAGCAATCTCGCACCCTCGCGATCAAAACTATTTAAGCTCATAGGAATGGATAAGGCAAATATATGTGGAGCTGCAGCAAGCGACTAGCATATGTGGTGGCTAACTTATACGCAAAAGAGAGCGAGAAGAGAAAGCGAAGCACGAGCGAGAAACTAAGGAACATCCTGCGCAAGCATAACTCCAACACCGTGTCCACTTCCCGGACTCCGCCGAGAAGGGGCCATCACGGTAACACACACGGTTGATTCATTTTAATTAAGTTAAGTTAAAGTTATCTACAACCGGACATTAACAAATTCCCATCTGCCCATAACCGCGGGCACGGCTTTCGAAAGTTCAATCCCTGCAGGGGAGTCCCAACTTAGCCCATGACAAGCTCTCACGGTCAACGAAGGAATAGACCTCCTCCCAAGACGTTCCGATCAGACTCGGTATCTCGGTAACTCAAGACACTTCGACAGGTTAAAACAAGACCAGCAACACCGCCCGAATGTGCCGACAAATCCCGATAGGAGCTGCACATATCTCTTTCTCAGGGCACACTCAGATTGTCCTAGGTACGGGTAGGCCAACCCAGAGTTGCCCCTCGTGGCCACCGGTAGCTGACAGGTGGACCAACACTCAGAGGAGCACTGGCCCGGGGGGGTAAAAAAAGATGACCTTTGAGTCTGCAGAACCCAAGGGAAAGAAAAGGCTAGGTGGCAAATGGTAAAACCAAGGTTGGGCATTGCTGGACAGGCTTTAATCAAGGCGAAATATCAAGGGGTTCCCATTATAACCCAACCGCGTAAGGGACGCAACAATCGGGGAACATAACACCGATATGACGGAAACTAGGGCGGCAAGAGTGGAACAAAACACTAGGCGAGAGGCCGAGCCTTCCACCCTTTACCAAGTATATAGATGCATTAAGATAACATAGCAATATCATGATATCCCAACAAGTAAATAAATGTTCCAACAAGGAACGGCTCCAATCTTCACCTGCAACTAACAACGCTATAAGAAGGGCTGAGCAAAGCGGTAACATAGCCAATCAACGGTTTGCTAGGACAATGGAGGGTTAGAGGTTCAACATGGCAATTGGGAGGCTGACAAGCAAAAGGTAGGCATCGTAGCAGTGGCAAAGCAAAAGAGCGAGCAAACCAGCATAGCAAAGATAGTAGTGATTTCGAGGGTATGATCATCTTGCCTGCACAGTTGTCAGAGTTGACTGGATCCTCACAAGCAAACTCAACGGGCTCCTCGGTAGCGAACTCGTCTCCCGGCTCTACCCAACAAGACAAACAAGCAACAAGGATACAATCAACCACGGGCAAGACCAAGCAATATGATGAAATGACGATATGCTATGCGGGATGCGATGCGGGATGCAAAATGCAAGAAATGACAGGAAAAGCATGAACCTGGCCTCAACTTGGAAAACCAAGTGTGCCACTGGATAGAGGGGATGAAATCGCTTGAAAATGACATAAAGATCATTGGAATCGGAGCTACGGTTTAGAAATGGCGAGCGTTTTAAGACACGACACCGGTCTGCAATTTACAGCAAGTAGGCATCTAAATGCAAGGAAATGAACATGCTACAGCCACCAAACATGAAAAACAAATACTTGGCAGTGATGTACACAAGATGGTTGACAAAACACTAGCACTAAGCCATAGGCAAATTCATCCATTAAGAGGTTCAAACAAGCATGGCTAAAACGCAAATGCAAAACAGATTTCCAGACTTAGTGAAATTAACACTAGTCTGAAATTTCAGATCACGAAGCCCTCTTCGGAGCAGCAAAACAACATGACACAAAACCTGAACATGACAAGTAAGAACATGGCATGGAGCTACTCAACAAGCTTAACAAAACACCCAAAGTGACCTGGGGCCAAAAGGGTTCACAAAATACTCTACCGAGCTCACGAACATAGATCGAACACAATCAGTTTTCAGACTTAGTGAAAACTGAGGCATGCAGAAATTTAACTCACGAAGGCATGTAAACGAGCTCGATGCACTCACTACGGTGCAAGTCATGGCAAGGAAAGCATATGACCAGCAAGAAGGCACAATGTGCTAGCTACACATGGCAAGAACAAAGGCATAGCACGCATGGAACACTAACGGTAGCATCGGCAAAATCGCAAACAAGTTGACGATCTGCCCAGATTAACAACGAAGCAAAAGTTGAGCTCGATTGAGTCAACCTAGAGCACTCCACATATGTAAACAAAGACATGGATGGATAGAGAATAACATAAGTATCAAAACTCCCTTACTGATCATCCTCAAATAAGGCACGGATCACTAGGAAACAAGCTGGACATATAGCATCATGAACTAAAATATCCCAGACTTAGTGAAAATCATTAAGTCCCTGAAATCAGCAATCTCAGGTACCTCTCTTCGCAAGCTTGCACAAGACAACACACACATCCTAAAAATGCATGGGTGGCACCTCTCGAAAGAAGACAAAATGCTTAACAATTCATCCCAAAGGGGCACAGGCATATCATGCACGAATTAAACATAGCAAAAATGACAAAAGTGCATGATGAACTAACGGATCTGCAATTTAACTCACGAAGCCTCCTTCTAACAGAATTTTGGGCAACAAGATGACCTCAAATGAAAATGATGCAATGGAATGAAATGATGTACTTGTCGAGGCGAAGATTTTGATATATCATACGCCCAAAACTGAGCTACAGATGCGGAGATACGAGTAGTCAAACATAGCATAAAAAATTAGGGTTACGGGGATGAAAAGTCAACCTAGAGGATTTAGATCTCAGATCCACTGTTCAAGCACTGTAGCAGCCGGGTCGGGGCGCGCCTCCCGAGGCGACGCCGGCGAAGGCGGGGACGGCGGCCGGCGGGGGCGGCGTCCAGTG
>NC_041389.1:576414699-576452156 GCF_002162155.2 Triticum dicoccoides | reverse complement strand
CGGCGGACGTAGGAGGAGGCGGCGGGGAGACTGCGGGCCGGGGAGGGCCCGATCCGGGCTGGCGGCGGCGATGTGGGCCTCGCCCACGTTGCGATCGGCGGTTGGACGAGGGACGCGGCGGCGGACGCGTCCGGCTGGGGGCGGACGTGTCCGTCGGTGCGGGGAGGTTTTTTTTTTTAAAAAAACTAGGGTTTGAGACGAGGGGATCCGGGATTTAGAGGAGGGGGTCTATAAATAGACATAAGTGGAGCTAGGAGAGTCCAAATGAGGTGCGGTTTTCGCCCACACGATCGTGATCGAACGCTCTAGGGCATGGAGCAGAGTTTGGTGGGTTTTGGGCCAAATTTGGGGGGTGTTGGGCTGAAACACACACGAGGCCTTTTCGGTCCCTCGGTTAACCGTTGGAGTATCAAACGAAGTCCAAATGATACGAAACTTGACAGGCGGTCTACCGGTAGTAAACCAAGGCCGCTTGGCAAGTCTCGGTGCAATCCGGAAATGTTTAATTCCCAAACACGAAAGAAAGCTAGAGATGACCACCGGAGGAGAACGAAGCGCCGGAATGCAAAACGGACAACGGGGAAAATGCTCGAACGCACGAGATGAACATGTATGCAAATGCGATGCACGAGATGACATGGTATGAGATGCATGAAAACGAAGACAACACACGGAGACAAAAACCCGATCCCGAGAAATAAATATAACTTAGCGCCGGAGACGGCAAGAGTTGGATACAAATATGGAAATTATATCTGGGGCGTTACAGAAGGATGCTAAGATTTTTAATATTTGTCCTCAGTGCATCTTTTCCATACATTATTTTTGAAGCTAAACTTCATTGATAAGTATGTTACCATACGATGTTCTTCAACAGGGAGTCCCGATGAATGTTGTGCCTTATGGGATCGAGACTAAAGGTACCATGAGTATTATTATCTTACGGCCAAGATATCCTACAGATTACTGTAGTGCATTCAATATTAGAGACGGATGCTTAATAGTGCAAGACTGGACCAAATATGTGATGGGGGAGCGCAGAGAAGTACTAGGGGGCAGCAAACAGAAGCGCATCCCACGATTAGGAGACAAGTTCATCTGCATGCTCCAACTTGATCAAGAAGGAGAGCTACACATGTTTTATGTTATTTTACCTAAGAGAGAGCAGCAGGAGTGATTAGCTAGCTAGAAATGAGTTTGAGGATGATGATGTGCTACACATTTACTATGATGATAAAATAGCTACTGTTGGTGGTAATGACTATGATGATTATTATTAGCTAGTGTTAGTGGTGATTAAATAAATAATGTTGGTGGTAATTACTATGATGATGATTAAATAGCTTGTGCTGGCAGATTAGATTCAAGTGGAGGCAACATGTGGTGCACATCGAAAGTACTACTAGTCCAAACTAGATCGAGTTTGGATTAGTAGTATACTTTTGACATGCACCACATATTGCCTCCACTTGAACCTAATCCACCTTCATTTGACACACTGGACATAATGATGTAAACCTCATAACTGGTGTTGTACCAATATTTATACGATGGAGAGAAAACCGCATAAATACACTAAAAATAAAAAAAATGAATACTAGTAGCGATGGACAGAAAACGCACTGCCACTAGTTTCATTAGCAGTAGCGTGGGGATGAACAAACGCTACAGCTATTTGTCCTAGCAGTAGCGCGCGCCGGCACGCGTTACTGCTAAGCAATAGCTATAGCGCCTTATTAGTAGTGCGCCTACCCGCGCTACTAGTGAGCACAAAACCAGCGCTACTGCTAGGGTTTTCCCTAGTAGTGACTGGCTTAACCCTGTGCGATGCAAGTGCGTTGTAAAATCAGCACGACTCCGCAAGCGCGAGGAAACGGTGGAGGTACTAGTTTAACCGTGTGCGATGCAAGTGCTCTATGAAATCACCATGACTACGCAAGCGCGAGAAAAATGGTGCAGGTACTGGCTTAACCATGTCCGATGCAAGTGCGCTATGAAATCACCACGACTGTGCGATCTTGGCCACTCCCGCCCCGCATCAATTTCTTTACCGAAATTTTTGTAGCCGTCGTACTTCAACCGTCGCCTATACTCCTCCAGCACTGACCTTATAGTAAAATTGCAGTAGCCGAGGCATTTGACCCGTCGCCCTCCCTCGTCCAACACCATCTCCGCACACCATTACTAAAAATTTCAGTAGCCGTCGGGTATCCTCAAACACCACAACCCCCCACCACAGTCCCCCCACCCGCCTCACCCCAGGAACCCTATCTCGCGGCCGCCGCTGGCGCTGCCTCCAACCCATGCTGGTCTGCCCATTCCTCCTAGCTTAGATAATAAACTTTAGGTTACCGAGCAATTCCCATACTGTCGCCCCACTCCCCTAAGTTTTTATATGAGGCATGCGGTGTCCCTCCCCGCCAGATCCACATCCCTTGCTCCAGAATGTCGCAGCCTAAGCTTGACCACGTATCTCGGGGAGCCCGACGAGTGTTCGGCCAAGAAGTGATTTATCATGGCCTCTCCGGCGGACGTTGGAGAGGTGGACGCCATTCGCCCCGACATGTCAATCCCGGAGCAACACGTCACCACGGAAGCCGGCGAAGACGTTGACTATGTTGCCATGTCGAAGGCTTCATGTCAGCAGGCTTGTGTATTACTGTATCTCGGGAAAGTTGGCTACGACATCAAGCTCGTCGACAACGACGGCTTCACGCGGGCCATGTCACAGGTTACGTGGTCCATCCCCAACTCCTCTGGTTCAACCACCATCGATCTCTTTGACGGCCCTGCCGCTGATCTCCTCTGTCAAGCGGTAAAGGATTTGTGATCCTTATACGCCATCGAGCCCATTCTATCATTTATGAAGGACACGTTCTATGGTGGCGGCTTGGAATACTCAATTGCCAAGTCAGATCTCATCGACCACGACCACGAGGAGGGCACCCACAAAGGTTCTTCCACCATGGGTTTGTGCTCTTCCAACTGGAAGGATCCGGTCCATCAAATGTGAGTCAACATCCTATCAGCAAATCTTACCTTTTCTAGCTTGCCAGCATGTACCCTTTGTTGTAGTAGCATTTGCCGTGCGGTGCTATAATTGTGCCCTGTTTAATTATTTCAGTTATGCAAAAATGTATTGTTTAATAGGGCTATGTGATGTTTAAGTATGAATTATCCACTTCAGTTTCATGAATGGCTATATTTGGTTGTTTATAGTGAGTAGATGCCTTGTTTATCTGTGGTAGGTTGTTAGGTTGGTTGTAGTGAGCATTTTTCCAGTTACCGAGTCGATGCCTTGTTTATATGTATTTGGCCTTAGTTTGGTTGCAGTGAGCATTTGTCCAGTTATGAAGCATATGCCTTGTTTATCTGTAGTTTGGTTCTTAGGTTGCTTTTTTTAGCATTTGTCCCGTTTTCAAGCAGATGCCTTGTTTATCTGTATTTGCTTGTTAGGTTGGTTGTAGTGAGCATTTGTCCAGTTTTCAAGCATATGCCCTGTTTATCTACATTTGCTTCTTAGGTTGGTTCCAGTGAGACTCTGTCCAGTTTTCAATGGCTATACTTGGTTGTTATACTGATCATTTATGCCTTGTTTATTTCAGTCATTCACAATGTGTTGTTCATTATGTGCAAGTCAGAACTGTGCCGCTCGACTGCATCAATACTAGTTTGAACGGCTATATTTGGTTCCAGTCATATCTGGTGTAGTTAATAGTTAACACATGCCCTTTATTTCAGTTTTACACATTTATCCAGTGATGTTTAAGCATTACCTACATTCTATTCATTTTCAACAATACCAGTTTGAATTCCAATATTTGATGGTTGTGCCTGCTATCGGTAACATTGCCTTTCATTTTATATATGCTTTAACAGCATGTTGAAACCAACACATTCAAGCTATCATTTGGAGATGATGTTGTTTAACTTTGCTATATTTGTTTGATGTTAAGTTTGTCGTACTTATCATGCCTTTCCTCTACTTATGCAGGACAACAACGGGAGTGGCCACCATTTTCCGCTGAGGTTAGCTTCATCCCTTGGCTTGTACTCCCCCGTCGTCCCATAATGTAGTGCATATAGATCCAGGCCTGGACACTTGTTAGCTTCTAATATTGACTTGTTGCTTGTAGGTACATATGCCCTTGGCAAGGATCCACGCATCGACCCTTTTTGCGCATGGTGCAATGAGATATTCTTGAACAAGAATCAAGTGAGGAAACTGATAAGGATTATTAGCAAAAGATACGAATGGTGGCAAGAAAATTATTTTTTTATGATTTATCCAACACAACAATGAGCTGTAGGATGGTAACTACAAACTCTGTAGCCTTCTCTTTTTACTGCCCATAATGAGTTGTTAGACAACAATGTCTGAATCTTTTTTGTTCGTAGTGGTTCTGAAGCAGTTCACTCAAGATTACCGCGCAAAGTACATGATTGGTGGACACGCAATGAAGGTTAAAGTATTTCATCCAGACTACAATGAGCACCGAGAATTCGTAATGAAGACAGTGAAGGATGGACGGGCAGCCATCACAAGGGGTTGGCCTAGAGTCGTGCGCGCATTACGTATGGAGGAGGGCACAATATGGGCATTCTGAAAGTGCGTTATATCGACTAGAGGGGGGGGGTGAATAGGCGATTTTTATGAAATCTTCACTGAGGAATTTTCTAGTGAGGAAATTCCTAAATGAAGAACTACTTGCAGCGGAATAAGTACTCAGAAAGGAACATGACAGAACACAAGCATAGTCATCATGATGAAATGAAGACAAGCACAGAGTACAGAAAGCGTAAACACAGGATAACAAAAGGAAGAAGACAAATAGACTGAAGAAATAGAACTGAGGAAATTGAGAAAGTCTTCAGTCAATGTCTTCAAACATATATGAACAAACACACAACCACATACATGAGGAAATGAAAGAGTTGAGGAGATAGAACCAGTTAGCTCGGTGAAGACAATGATTTGGTAGACCAGTTCCAACCGCTGTCTCAGTTGTACATCTGATTGGAGCGGCTGAGTATTTAAACTCGAGGACACCCAGTCCCGGACATAGAGTCCTCACCGTATTCTCCTTGAGCTAAGGTCACACAGACCTCGCCCAATCACTCGTGGTAAGTCTTCAGGTGACTTCCGAACCTTCACAAACTCGGTCACTCGGCGATCCACCATTCCTCTTGGATGCTCTAGACCTTGACGCCTAACCGTCTAGCAGAAGCACAGTCTTCAAAGGAAACAAGCGTCAGATCCACGCAGGATAAATCTCTTCAGTGATGCTCAATCACTTTGGGGTTTTATAGGTTTGGGTTTGGGATTTGCTCACTTGATGATTTTCACTCAAAGTCCTCGGAGGATGGGTTGCTCTCAAATGACAATCCGCACTAGCGAATTCCTAACTCTTCAGTCAGAACAAATTCCTCAGAGACCAGAAGAACTTCGTTTCTGTCACTGAAGAATATGACTGAACTGTGCGAGATTTCCAATGGTTTCACTCGAAAGGATTGGTAGGTGTAGGATTTTGAGTTGAGCATCACATGGAAATTTTTCCTTAGTATTTCCTCGACCCCCTTTAACAGTACGGTGTTTCCTATGACTCAAGAAAGAGAAAATGAAACAACGAAAACAAAAGTCTTCATGCTTCATGTTCCTCGAATGATTACCAAGTCTTCAAGGTCACACCAATTTCTTCACTTTCAAAGTCTTCAGAAAGTCTTCAGAAATCCAAAGTCTTCAGTTGAAGAACTTCATTTTTAGGGGTCGACATTCTCTGTAAATATCAAACTCCTCATAGACTTATAGACCTGTGTACACTCACAAACGCATCAGTCCCTTAACCTATAAGTCTTCAATACACCAAAATCACTAAGGGGCACTAGATGCACTTACAATCTCCCCCTTTTTGGTGATTGATGACAATATAGGTTAAGTTTTCAACGGGGATAAACATGTGAAGTGTAAATACTGATATTGAGGAATTTGATTGCAAGATATAGAAGAACTCCCCCTGAAGATGTGCATAGTGAGGAATTTGCTTTTGGAGCAATGCACACTTGAAGAGTATAATCATGGAGATCTCCCCCTATATCTTGTAATTCATACACACATTTGATATATAATATGAAGAATTTGAAATGCATGATGAAATATGGTGACTGATGTAATTCAGCATGCGTGCATTAACATTAATGAGGAATAAGCATGCAGAAGAACATAGCAAAAGTATCAGGGAACCATAGAGTTTAAGATTACAACTCGATCCAGCAAAGTCATCAGAAGAACGAGAGTTGTAACTTAGCAAAAAACGCCCAGATAAGATAGACCCGCTTGAAGACTAACTCAAATTTCTCCCCCTTTGTCATCGAATGACCAAAGGCGTTGAAACTGAGGACTAACGCCCCTGAAGAATATCATGATGATGGAGGAGCGCCAGCATCGTCAGGGTCTTGCGTTGTTGTAGGGCCTGCTGCAGTATCCAAATCTTCAAGCTTGTCCGTGGCGCGTGATGAGGAATATGAGCTGGCCACCAAGGAAGGAACCTTGACTTTCTTGAATCTCTTCGGTGGAGGTGCAGACCAGTCAAAGTCTTCCTTGAAGCCCATTTGCTTCAGATCTTCTTCACCATATAGATGTGACAGAATTGTCCAGGTGCGATCAAACACTTCATGGAGGTAGTAGTGGTTTTTCTTCACTGCATTATGCGTAGAGGTCACGTTGTGAAGAATAGAGCCAAACTGACACTTAACCCATTTGTGATTCCAATCGACCTTCTGATGAAGACATATAAGCAGTTCACGGTCAGTCATCACACGAGGAGTAGTAGCTTGAGGACTTGACTTTGGAGCATTGGCAGCAGAATCATGTGTGGCAGAGTCATCATTGGTGGAGTAAGATGCAGCTTTGTGGAACTGACCATCCAATGGACAAGTGCCTTCATCGATCACAGCTGGTGACTTGCCCTTCTCATCAGATGAGGAAATTGTCCGCTTGAGGACTTCAATACGGGGCAAGTAGCTGAGGTGATTCCGAAAATCAGCCTTGTAGTTGAGTGAAGACCTTGTTGTGAGGAATCTCATGATCCACGGCGCGTAAGGCTTCAGCTCAAATGGAGAAAGTGCAAGATTCATGAGAGTCCGCATAAAGAAATCATGGTAATTGATAGGGATACCATGCATGATGTTGAAGAGCATATTCTTCATCATCCCCACAATTTCTTCATCTGATGAATCATGTCCTTTGATTGGACTCATGGTCTTTGTCAGAATGCGGTAGATGGTTCTGGGAACATAGAGCAAATCCTTCACGAGGAAATTGGTCCTTTGAGCTTGTCCATGCTTCAGCGGCTTAATGAGCACTTGCATATAGAGATCAGTAAGTTCAGGTTCATCATACAGACAACGAGCGCCTTCTGGTGGAGGACTGATTGGCAAGGCATGAAGCAATTCAGAGGCTGGTGCCTTGTAATGAGTGTTTTTAGTCATCCAGTCCAACACCCAGGAGTTGATTTCATGTGCTTCACCAATGATATGCAGAGTTGAGTAGAACTGAAGAATAAGCTCTTCATTCCAATCAATGATGTCAGAGCAGAAATTGAGCAAGCCTGCATCGTGAAGCATACTGAGAACCGGCGTGAAGCAAGGCATAGATTCCATGTCCACGTGAGGAATGTGATCATGATCGAAGACTTTGTCCTTGTCAAAGAGATCTGAGGAATAGAAGTTGGCCTGGCTGGCAGTCCAGAAGCGCTTCCTTCTAAGACAAGCATTATCATAGGGGTTGAATTCAGTGAAGAATACGTGCTCGCCGAAGAAATCATCAGCCTTGAATTTTGGCTTCTTGGAGAAGGGATTCTTTGGCTTGGGTTGAGGGGTGTCAGTGATCTGCAGAACCACCTCAGGAATCGCAATCTCAGGTTCCTCATGCTGAGGAATTTCAGTTTCTTCTGCATCTGCAACCTGGGTCATCACTTCTTCATTCACATTTTCATCAGCGCTAGTGGCTGGAATTTCTTCATGGACGGACAGGGTTGCATGAGGTTCATCATATTCCACTCGTACTTCAGTAGCGACTGGGGACTGAGGAACAGCTTGGAGAGGAGTGAACAACCGAGAGTTGGGGTGCTAACTTTCCCAAAAGTCATCATTGAGCACTGGTGTGGTACATCCGGTGTCCACATCCTCATCTTCCATTTCTTCAACACCTGCGTCTTCAACAGTGAACTGAGGCATAGGTGAGGAAATGACTGGGGTTGAAGGGATCTTATCCACTTCAATTTCTTCGTCCAACTGTTGTGTCGAAGCAGCAGATGGAGTTTCTTCATCGGATTCCTCGGGAATCTCATAGTCTTCACCAAAAGGAACAAGGTCCTTTGATGGCATTGATGAGACTGGAACGGCATCAATTGGATTGTCAATTGAACTTATCAGAGTCTTCATCTTCTTTTGAGCTGAAGAATTTGAAGAAGTTGATGCCTTCCTCTTTTTCATCACTGCATGCTCTGCAGCCTTGGTCTTCTTCACATCTAGTGCAGATGGAAGGATAGGAGCTGGCGTAGGCGCAGGATGTGCATTTTCTTCAGGCACAACTGTTGCAGTTTCCATGACTGGTTCACTAGTGGATGCCCTGGCAATATCATCAGCGGCTGGAATGGAGTCATCAGCCCTGGTACTTTCAGTTTCTTCAACAGCCTGACTGACATCAGCGGTGCTGGCATGTTCTTCAGTAGACTGGGCAGATGCTTCAGCCTGAGGAATTTGAGCATGCACCGGAGCAGCAGCAGTTGAAGAGAAAGTCTTCATCAAATTGATGAATCGAACCTTTGCGCCCTTCCAATCAGCATGGTACCAATTGAAGTCATCACTCAGTTTCTTGATTTCAGCATGTAAATCAATGAGTTGATCCGGTGTAAGCGTGAGGACATTGTCCTTGAGGTAGCATTGTTTCAATCTTCGTCCTTCTTGATACTTCCACTTCTCTTCCTCGATGAAGTGAGTCAGAACATGACTTTGACCAGGAGTGAGGTTCATCTCCGGCAAAGGTGTAGTGGGGTCCTTGTGCCATAAGTCAATGAAATCAAGGATCAACTTGGGATCCAGAAGTAGTGGCACATTGCGGCCTTTGGCTCTAGCGGCCTTGGCTTGCCTGTCCCTGATGATTTCAGCAAGTTCTTCATCATCAGCCTCATCATCATCAGAGGGGATCTGGAAGGCAACCTGCTTCTTGTGAGGACTTGGGCGAAGGCATCATCCATAAGTGGCCTTTTTCTTCAGCAGGGATGGACCGGCTGAGGAACTTGGTGCAGCAGTGGAGCTAGCAGATGCTCCTGAGGCAATTGAGATGCCTTGAGTCCTTTGGCACTTGGCGAGATGCACAGGTGCAGAAGATTGTCGGAGCAGCTGAGGACTTTGTCGGAGGAACTGAGGACTTTGGAGGAGGAGAAGACTGAGGAGTTGTCCGTGAGGGCTTTGAAGATGCTAGCCTTGAGGGCACTGCTGAGGAGCTTGGCCGTGAGGGCATTGAAGGAAAAGCACTAGACTTGTGGGCAGGCTTCTTTGGCAAAGCCTTCCTGGGCTTACTACCAGAGGCCTCAACAGCGTTAGCAGCAGTAGCAGAATCTTCATTGAATTTCCTCACTGCTTCTTTTGCTTGTTTGGCTAGTTTGGCCTGGCGCCTAGCCCATTCAGCAGCATATTCCTCACCGCGCTTGAGCCTGGTGGGATCTGCCAGTTGGCCAGGTCTCAATGGAGGTCTTGAGCATGGAGGGTTGAGCGCGAATTTCTTATTGTACTTGGGAGTAACATACCTGTACTCCCTCCATTCTCGTGCCCATCTCCTCTCAATTCGTTGTATGCGCACCTTGCGCTGATTCTTGTCCTCCTTGCCAAACTTGGCCTCATCAGGAGTGCAGTATCCAGCATAAATATCCTCAGGGATTTCAAAAGCTGTGTTGACCTCGGGCCTTTTTCCTCCCCTTTGTGGCTCCTTCCGTCAGCCATTTTCTTCAGCTAAGGATGAACTACTGAAGTTTCTGAAGAGGTATGCAAATTTTCTTCGAGGAACGCTGCAAATGAGTTAAGTTGATCAGAACCTAGTGATTCAACAGCGGACATTTGTACCTATGAACAGAGTATAGTTGCGAGGAATTTGGAGAGGTCATATGCGTTCTCAGAAGATTTAAAAAAGAATAGGTTTGAGGAATTTGACGGATGAGTCTTGAAGAATTTTGCTAAACGTTCATTATCTTAGGTTCTAGAGTTTTACAAATTTGAAAATCCACACAATTGAGGAATCTTGAAGAAAATCATTGCTTAGAGAAATGAATCAAGAACAGATAACATGTGAGGTGTTTTAGTGTGTCAAGATTTGAAAAATAAACACCTTTGAAGATTTTTAGGAAAAACACATGAATCAAAGCAGGCAATAAAAGTAACTTTTAATTACCCGAAGTGAAGAACACGACGAACTGGGAAGTGTTGAAGTGAAATTCGTCCGTTTAGATCTTCCACACCCTAACTCGGCAGAGGAAGACAGCTACGGCGGCGGCGGAGTGAAGAAATCCGCAACCGGCGTGAGTACGACGGCGACGAGGTCCAAGCAGTGAAGCTCTTCCTCACTGGCGACGATGAAGTAGCGGCGGTGTCGGTGTACTAGAATAGGGGTACCCTAGTACCCCGAACTTGTGCACGGGCAGTTGCAGCGCCCCGCGGCAAGGCTTGCCGGGCGAACGCCAAGACCCTCCAAGGTCCCCTTGGAGCCATTCAAGAACAAAGTATTTAAGCTCAGGATACAAGGCCCCGGCAAGAGGAGCTTGCCGGGAAGGCTAACCGAGGCACTCCAAGGAACTTGCCGCGATGCGCCACGCGCTCCGACAAGGCAACAAGGCCCCGGCAAGAGGAGCTTGCCGGGAAGACTAACCAAGGTACCTCGAAGCCCGGTGAGCGACAAGCCTCCGGGCCCGACAAGATAGCAGCAGCGGCAAGGCGCTTGCCGCGGCAGGCGGCCACTCTGTGCCCATGCTCTAGCGCATCCACCAACGTGTCGCTCTGGGGGCCTCTCCAGGCGCGCGTGGCGGGAGGTTGTGCAACCAGCAGTGCGCAGTGCCATGTGAAGCTGACAAGATCGCCATCGTGGCGAACGGTGGCGCTCCTAACGGTCCTTTTCGGCACTGTTTGGACGACTCAGATGGGCATTTAATGCCCTTGTCCCCTGCCGTCAGAGTTAGGTAGGGTGCACTATACAAGTAACTATACCAACCACGTCACTTTTTACATTTGTGCCCTTCTTTGCGTTGCCACCTGTCGGTGACCCCTTTAGCGTATAAAAGGAGGCCCATGCGCAACGTAGCGGGGGTTCGGTGGTTCGGTCGCTTCGACTCATTTGTAAACCAGAAACACACCACGCTCTCCCGAGAGCAAGAACACAAGATAACATAGCCAGACAAGCAGCAGTAGGAGTATTATCTCTCCGGAGAGCTCCGAAGCTGGGTAAACCACTCGTGTGCTTCGCCTCGATCTGCTCTTCGTGCGACCTCCGCCCCCCGCCGAACCGAAAGGGGCCCGGTCCGCCGGCCCCATAGGTGTTCGTGGGTCAGTTTCCCCCGACATCTTTGGCGCGCCAGGTAGGGGGGCGTCAAGATTGTGTGAACCTGATCCGGTGTTCACACAAGCTAGATCTTCATTCCCTTCATCAACATGCCACCGAAGAAGAAGACTTCGGCAGCAGCCGCTCCGTCCACGTCGCTTCCGCCACCGTTGGAGCAAACGGATGGTGGAATGGACGCCGGCGGAAGAATGGACGTCGACGAGGAAGCTCATGATGCTGCCAGGTCCAAGAACAAGGCTGCACAAACCTCGGCGACTGTACATGTTCCGCGCCACTCTTAGGAGGCGCAAGATCAACAGCACCATGGCACTCGCAGCGCCATGCGCATGATAGACCAAGGCCAAGCTGGTGGATCTCGGGGCGCTCAAGACCAGCATGCACGCCAGCATGCTGGCACGAGCGGGGCACGGTCGCCTGGACGGGATACTTCTCCTTCTAACATAGTTAGAAGTTCGAGCATGTCCCGCTCCTCGTGCCGTCCACCACTGCCACCCACCACTCCAGCAGAAGCTTTGGCGCGAGCTCAACTTCTCCTAGATTACCCTCCGACGTCGGACAAGATCGACGAATGGAGGGCCACCATTCAGAGTCTCATCGGGTAAGCCAACGGCGACACTCCACGGCGGCCGAGCGCGTCACCGCCGCGGCAGGGTTGCCAGGCGCGAGCCGGTGGCGACGAAATGGGTGGAGGTGCAACTACCACGCAATCACCACCCCGAAGGCCAAGATCGCCGACTCGCCGGATCCACCTCGACAGCGACTCCACTGCATCGTCGGATCCACGAGCTCGTCGCAATCAGCGCCAAGTTCTTCATGATCGACAACAAGAAGACGCTCGAACTCGCATCGAGCGCCGGAGAGAAGCGCGGCGTCAATCCGACAAGCGCGCTGGGCCCTCTGTTGACATGCATGCGCCAGGGGAACCAGGCGATCTGCCATACGCGGGAGGTTGCCCTGCGTTCACTCGTGAGCTGCGGCAAGTCCAGTGGCCCAGCACAAAGAACTTCAAGCCAGATGTACCGGAGAAGTACGACGGCAAGACGCATCCGTCAGAATTCCTCAGCATCTATACCATTGCGGTACAGGCTGCCGGGGGGCGAGATGACAAGATCCTTGCCAACTACTTCCCGCTGGTGCTCAAGCCCAACGTCAGGTCCTGGCTCATGCACTTGCCGGACAACTCCATATCTTCTTGGGCTGATCTGTGACATCAGTTTGTCGGTGCCTTCACAAGCGGACACAAGACTCATGGCCAGGAGAGTGATCTTCATTTGCTCGCCCGAAAGGAAGGAGAGCCCCTGCGCAAGTACATTCAGAGATTCAGCAGTGTGCAGCACAACATCCCAGATGTCCATCCTGCCGCGGTGATCAGCGCGTTCCATCAGAATGTGCGAAACCGCAGGATGCGGGAGGAAATGGCGATGTGCAAGATCAGGGACGTCAGTGAGTTATATTCACTGGCCGACAAGTGTGCACGTGCTGAAGAAGGGAGGAGGCTCCTCAGAGAGAATGTAGGGGCGGGAGGATCTGACAGTGAAGATGCTGCCCCGTCAAGGAAAAACCGGCGGCGGAACAACAGAAGGAGAAAAGGTAAAGAGGTGCTAGTTGTTGAGCAGTCCGGCAACGGTGGTGGCGCCAAGGAGGCCAAAGCTGGTGACTCCGGCAAGAAGGTCGCCGCGGAGGTGGCGGTCGCTGACAAGCAGGACGGCACCAACAAGCAGTATTGCAAGATTCACCGCACCAAGGGCCATGATCTCCAGAACTGTAAGAAAGTTGAGCAGCTTGTTGAGCAACAGAAAGCTGAATACGAGCGGCGCGACAAGGAGAAGGCCCAGGAAGGTGCTGGGGGATCCGGCAAGAAACGTCCCGGCCGAGGAGGACGCCGCGGCAAAGCCAAGCAGCGGCAAGGGGACCGACCTCCTCGCGGCCGCGACAAGGATGAAGATGACGACGACGATGAAGACATGGATGATGAGGAGACTGATGACCAGGAGTTCCAGAAAGCCACAGAGGTCATGTGCGTTGACGGTGGTGCTTCTCTGCACACCTCCCACCGTCAGCTCAAGCAGTGGGTGCGGGAAGTTAATGCAGCAGAACCACCCGTCGAGTCACGCAAGCCTCTGAAATGGTCCAGCATGCCTATCATCTTTGATATTGAGGACCACCCTGATCGCATAACCGCGGTCGGGTGTTTGCCGATGTTGGTTTCACCAACAATCCGCAACCTCAAGGTCACAAAGATGCTAGTTGACGGCGGGGCCGGCTTGAATCTGATCTCCTCCGCGGTGCTCCAGAAACTCCAGATCCCTGACAGCGAGCTCGAACAGACCGGTACATTTCAAGGAATCAACCCGGGAAGGAGCAAGCCGAAGGGAAAGATCACATTGCCGGTAACATTTGGCAGCGAGCTGAACTTCAGGATTGAGAGGGTCACGTTTGATGTTGCCGATTTTCCATTACCTTACAATGGAATCCTTGGCCGTCCAGCACTCGCCAAGTTCATGGCAGCATCTCACTATGCGTACAACGTACTGAAAATGCCAGGCCCGATAAGTATCATCTCTGTCCCTGGCGACAAGAAGGATGCTCTTATCTGCGCCGACAAGATCTACCGGGAAGCAGCAGCCGCAGCAGAACACAAGACCCTTGCCGCTGAAGCTCCCGGGGGGAAGAAGAAGACCAAGTCCGGCAAGAGCTCTGATGCCCACTCCGGCAAGCGCACCTCTTCGGAGTGCTGCGCTACCGTCGAGGACACACCATCGAGCTCCACCGGCAAGTGTAAGAAGGCAATGGCAGCTCCACCTGAGACCAAGAAGGTATCCGCCAAGGAGGATGGCGCTGGTGGTACCTTCACCATCAGCGCCACTCTTGACCCCAAATAGGAAAGCGCACTCGTTGCTTTCCTGCGGGCGAATGTCGACGTGTTTGCATGGCAACCGTCTGATATCCCCGGTGTTCCCAGGAAAGTAATTGAGCACCACCTTGCCGTCTGTCCTCATGCGCGGCCCGTCAAGCAGAAAGTCAGGAAGCAGGCAGTGGAGCGCCAAGAATTCATAGCAGAAGAAATCAAGAAGTTGGAAGCAGCAGGCCTTGTCAGAGGAGTGCTCCATCCCACGTGGTTGGCCAATCTTGTTGTTGTGCGCAAGGCTAACGGGAAATGGAGACTTTGTATTGACTTCACTGATGTTAATAAAGCTTGTCCCAAAGACCCATTTCCCTTGCCGCGTATTGACCAGATTGTTGACTCCACAGCTGGATGTGATTTGCTTTCATTTCTTGATGCATACTCAGGATACCATCAGATCTTCATGGCAGAAGAAGATGAAGAGAAAACCGCATTTATCACCCCGTGTGGCACGTACTGCTTCGTGCGGATGCCTTTCAGTTTGAAGAATGCTAGTTCAACATTCGCAAGGGTAGTCCACCATGCTTTTGAATCGCAGATGCACAGAAATGTGGAAGCCTACATGGATGACATAGTGGTCAAGAGCAAGAACAGGGCGACCCTAATTCAAGATTTAGACGAGACATTTGCAAATCTGCACAAGATCAACCTCAAGCTTAACCCCGAGAAGTGCGTGTTTGGAGTCCCTTCCGGCAAGCTTCTCGGGTTCTTCGTGTCTCAGCGGGGAATTGAAGCCAATCCCGACAAGATCAAGGCCATTGAGCAGATCGAAGCACCAAAGTGCGTCAAGGATGTACGAAGGCTTGCCGGTTGCATGGCTGCTCTCAGCAGGTTTATCTCTAGATCTGCTGAACGCGCACTGCCATTTTTCAAAATTTTGAAGAAGGCAGGTCCAATGAAATGGACTCCGGAGGTGGAGGCTGCGCTGCAGGACTTGAAGAGATACCTGTCCTCCACTCCTACACTTGTCGCACCTAAGCCGCAAAAGAAGTTGCTGCTGTATATAGCGGCGACCAATCAAGTGGTTAGTGCTGCGTTAGTGGCACAGAGGGGGCAGGCGATGAGCCAGCAACCCCGGCAGATACATCCAGTGACAAGCAGGGGGGTTCGCCGACAAGCTCTGATCCCGACAAGGATGGATCTGCGTAGGAGCACGACAAGATGCAGAAAAGAATGGTGCAGCGCCCAGTTTACTTTGTCAGTTCCCTTCTGCAGGGGGCTAGGTCAAGGTACTCCGGCGTGCAGAAACTGCTTTTCGGCCTTCTCATGGGCTCGAGAAAGCTGCGCCATTACTTTCAAGCACATGAGATCACAGTCGTCACTCGCTTTCCGCTGAAGAGGATACTGCAAAATCCAGAAGCAACAGGCAGGATTGTCGAGTGGGCGCTGGAACTGTCAAGCTTTGGCCTCAAGTTTGAGAGCACTTCAACTATCCAAAGCAGAGCATTGGCAGAGTTCATAGCGGAGTGGACACCAACACCAGATGAAGAAATTCTAGAGATGAGCATCCCCGTCAAAGAAGCAAGTAAAGAGTGGATGATGTACTTTGATGGTGCCTTTTCGCTGCAAGGCGCCGGTGCGGGCGTGCTGCTTGTCGCACCCACCGGAGAGCACCTCAAGTACGTAGTCCAGATGCACTTTCCCAAGGAACAAGCAACCAACAATACTGCAGAGTATGAAGGATTGCTTGCCGGTCTCAGATTTGCAGCAGACCTTGGGATCAAGAAGCTTATTGTCAGGGGTGACTCACAACTTGTCGTCCGCCAAGTAAACAAGAGCTACCAAAGTCCATTGATGGAAGCATATGTTGATGAAGTGAGGAAGCTAGAAGAGCACTTTGACGGCCTACAAATGGAGCATATCCCAAGAGCTCAGAATGACATTGCTGATGGCTTGTCAAAGTGCACCGCACTAAAGTTACCTGTGGAACCAGGGATCTTTGTGCTCAAGTTGACTCAACCATTCGTAACACCATCAACTGGACAAAGCAAGAAGAGGAAGTTGATTTCTGGTGACTACTTTCCGGCAGAACTTCCCGAAGCCGCCGCCAAGAAAGTCCGCAAGATCAACACCAAGGATGCTGAGGAGCAGTCTGCTCCGGCAAGCCTTATGGTTTGTTCCGTTGAAGCAGACGCTCCCGACAAGTTTTGCTCCGCCAAGCTTGCCGGGGAACATCAAGATCCGACAAGGCCGCGAGTCCTTGTCGTAGAAGCGGATGTTCCCGCAGTAACAGATGTGCCTTTAGCCCTTGTTGTCGAGCCACAAGCTCCAGCATGGGCACAGCAGATTATCCATTTCCTTCAGACAGGAGAACTTCCCGAAGAGCAAGAAGAAGCGGAAAGAGTAGCCCGACAGTCGAGTATGTACCAGTTTGTCGATAGCATACTATACAGAAGAAGACTCAACGGTGTGAAATTGAATTGTATTTGCCGGGAAGATGGACAAAAGCTGTTGGCAGAGATACATGGAGGCATATGTGGCCACCACATTGGCGCAAGAGCACTTGCCGGCAAAGCTTTCCGGCGAGGCTTCTTTTGGCAGACAGCCCTCCAGGATGCAACTGCACAAGTAACCAAGTGTGAAGCGTGCCAGTTCCACTCCAAACAGATACACCAGCCAGCTCAAGCTCTCCAGACGATCCCTTTATCCTGGCCATTTTCGGTCTGGGGGCTCGATATCCTCGGCCCCTTCCCCCGAGCAGTCGGGGGCTTTGAGTACTTGTACGTTGCAATCGACAAGTTCACAAAGTGGCCGGAAGTGCAGCCAGTGAGGAAGGTGACAGCACAGTCAGTGGTCAAGTTCTTCAGGTCAATTGTTTGCCGATTCGGGATCCCTAACAGGATCATAACCGACAACGGCACACAATTTACGAGCCGCACCTTCATGCAGTATGTCCAAGACCTTGGCGCCAAGGTCTACTTCGCTTCTGTTGCTCATCCGAGAAGCAACGGTCAAGCAGAGAGGGCAAATGCCGAAGTGCTGCGCGGGCTCAAGACCAGAACTTTCGACAGGCTGCGCAAGTGCGGAAGAAACTGGATCGAGGAGCTGCCGGTGGTTCTTTGGTCGATCAGAACGACGCCAAATCGAGCCACTGGCCAGACACCTTTCGCTCTAGTCTATGGAGCAGAGGCAGTTCTCCCCACGGAACTTGTATACGGATCGCCTCGAGTGCTCGCTTATGATGAGCTTGAGCAAGAACAGCTGCGGCAAGACGACGCGCTGCTCCTTAAGGAAGATCGTCTTCAGGCTGCTGTACGAGCTGCTCGATACCAGCAAGCTTTGCGCCGCTACCATAGCCGCAAGGTTAATGCCAGAAGCTTCGAGGAAGGCGACCTTGTTCTTCGGCGCGTTCAGTCCGCCAAGAATTCCAACAAGTTGACGCCGAAGTGGGAAGGCCCCTATAGGGTGAAACGAGTCACAAGGCCCGGCGCTGTCCGCCTTGAGACCGAAGATGGCATTCCGGTGAGCAACTCCTGGAACATAGAACATCTTCGTAAGTTTTTCCCGTAGGGCGTGGTTGTCAGAACCCGTTCCGGCAACCACCTTTTGTACAAGTCTTGCCGCTGTTGCATGTAATCCTTTGTACAAAGCCGGGTGCAGATCCCGTGCATAAGTGAAACCCCATGTGCTCCGCACAACTTGTCCATTTCATGCATTAGTTTATTTCTTCCACGCAATTATCTGACACTTTGTGCAGCACCGACATCCGGTAAGCAGTAACGAGCCGAAAAGCTCCATATTATTATTTTCTCTTCAACAAAGGAAAAGAAGGTTCCCTCGCACACAAGTTTGCCGGGGGGGAAGGAGAAGATTGTGGTATGGACCAGGCGTCGTTCAAGCAAAGTTTTGCCTTGCCGGGAAGCAAACGGCAGAAAAGCTAAGTTGCCAAAGTTTGAGCAATCAGTTTTTAAATTTTTGAGTTATCTTCCTCGAACGACCCTGCTTTGTATGGAAAACCTGTGCGCGGAGGAACCAACTCGTGGCTAGTTGCGCCCTTACTTTGTTTCGAGTCCGCTCACCAGCTTAAGTGTGCTGCACCTAGTCGCGACAAGGTTTCTTGTCGGAAGCAGCGCCGCCAGCAGGCTGCTGAAGTTCCGCACTCAGCGCTCGCAGCTCGGGTGCTTGCGCCGACAAGTTCCCTAGAAGCGTAGGGTAAAAGCATACAAAGGAAGGAATCTAGTAGAGGAAATAACATAGCAATTGATGACAGAAATCAAGTTATATTACAAGATAACTTGTCGCAGCTCTAACAGAATGTTTTCATAACATGACTAGCAGCGACAAGGGAAAAGAAGGAATGGACGGCCTAGTCTACGCGTCCGCCCTCGACCCTCTTGATCTCGCTCACCTTGTCCACAATGGGTGCGACAAGGGCCTTGAGTGCATCCAGATCAGCGTCAGGCGGCAAGGACCTAAGGACGTTGGTGAAGCTGAGGCCTGGATTGCGGAAGGCCACCTTCATCAGCACCTTCTAGAGAACCCCGGCGCAGATTTTGTGCGACTCGTCGGCCAACTGCTTCAGGATCCTCTCCCGGAGCTGCTGGAGTGCCGTCACCACGCCCTTGAAGAACAGGCTGAGCTTGGCGCTGGGTTGGAGACTCTTGTCGGAAGGATACCCAAAGTCCTCCATCCCCAGCTGCGCCAGCTCCTCCTTGACGACTGCGGCAATGTTCACCAGACCCTCGGTCCAGTGCTCCATAGTGTCTCTGAACGAGTTCTGGGTAACTGCGATGCTCTCCAGCAACACCGCATCAGCCTTGACCTTCTCCGACAAGGTCTTCTCCCGCTCCTTGGCGGCCTCCAGCGTCTGTGTCAGCGTGGCCAGCTTCAGCTCCAGGTCTGCTTTGGAACCCTTGGCGGCACTGAGCTCCTTGCCCCTCTCAGCGAGAAGACCTTGCAGCTCGCCGTGGGCGGCATCATCCTTCTCGCGCTCACGCTTGAGCGTGGCAAGCTCCTCTCCGCTCTTCCCAATATCGGCCTCCAGCTGCGCCACCTTCTCCTCCAGCTCTTTCTTGGCGGCCTCTGCAGTTGCCGCAGCGTCCTTTGCCTCCTTGAGTGCCCCGCCAAGTGCCTGCTCGCGCTCGACGAGCTCTTCCTCGTAGCTGTCGAGGTTGGCCTTCCGCTACACTAGTTCACCTTCCCGCGCGGACTGCTTGTCGGCGGCCAGCCTTTGCTCCTCCTCAGCTTCGGCCATCTCGAGAAGGAAGGCCGTGCGCTCCTCGTCGAGTCGCTCCCGCTCCTGCACTAGAGACCGGAGAGCTTCTTGATTTTGGCCCCGGAGCTCCTCCGCGCGCTTCTCCATGTCCACTCCCGCCTTCGCGACAAGCGCTTCCCGGGAAGCCAGCTTGGCTTGCTGGGCGCGGTAGAGTGACAGCAGCTTCTGCAGCAGCTGCTCCTCCTCGGGCTCGCCACTGCTGCTGCTGGGCGCGTCGACCAACGACAGCCCAGCAGAGGCGAGCACCTCCCCGTCAAAAGTTTCCCCCTCGACTAGCGCCCTGGAGCTCGATGCCCAGGGTAGCTTGATGAAGATGTCGTCGCCGGCCTTCAAGTAGGCGCCGGACTGGGGCTCCTCGGAGCCCGGCTCCGCAGAAGCAGCAGAGGGATCGGTGGTCGACGCAGCGCCTGGCGCTCTTGCGGCCTCAGGGTCATCAGTGCGATCGCCCGACCCCTCGCCGGCTTCTGCAGCGGCAGCCCTGGCGGCCTCCTCGCCGGCGGTCTCATCAACACCGGCCCTTTCCTCGCCGGCGCCCTCTGTCTCCATTGGCTCGGTAGCAGAGGGGTCTGAAAAGCGAAGAAGGGAGAAAAATCAATCAAAAAGCCAAGAGAAGAAAATAGAAGAAGAAGAACCCAAGGGAGAGTTTTCGGACAAATGAATTACCTGCGCCAAGATCTACAGTTGCAGTCTCGGTCACTGCAGGATCGACAGTGCTGTCCCTGGCCGGAGAGTTCTCCCTTGCCAGAGAGCGCTCCCTTACCGGGAACCCCTCCCTTGGCGGCGTAGTCGAAGCAGATGGCACTTCGGGACCAGATTCCGGGCGCTCCTGATGTGGCTGCTCTGCTCCTACACAAATCAACAAGCAAGATATCAACAAACGAAAGAGCGCTCAAGCGTGCCCGACAGCAGAAGGCTAAACTATGAGCTTACGCTGGGGGCTGCGCTGAGGGCTGCTTTGAGGAGTGATTGCCAGGTCCGTCAAGGTTATCTCGGACCCACCCCCTATTGACAAGGTGGGGTCATCTTCGATGACGATCACCGCGGCTTTGGCCCTCTTCGTCGCTCTCTGGGCCAGCGTCCTGAAAAGAAAGGAGTCCAGGTTGGAGCAAGTCAGATACAAGATATAAACAACAAGATTGGAGAACTACAAGAACACCAAAGAAACTTACTCTTCTTCCTCCTCGTCGGAGCTGAGCGCGGAAAGATCGAAGTCCGGCCCTCCTACAGTGCGGCGAGGCGGAGGAGTAGGGTCCCTTGCCCGCTTGGCGGGAGCGGTGGCGGTGGCCCGGGAAGATCCCGCTCCAGTTGCCGCTGCTGCTTGAGGTGCTCCTGCGGCAACATGACTTGCCGCGGTAGAGCGTGTCGCACGGCTTGGCGGCTGTTGAGCCGGCTGCCGCCCCGCTACGTCTGTAGCCCTGCGAAGACGCCTTCTTGGCGGGGCCGGGGGCTCCGCCTGCGGCAAGCCTTCTGAGGGCTCGGGCTCTTCCTCACCGGCCTCGCTCGGCTCGGCTTCGGAACTGGTAGGCTCCTCCTCGCCAACAAACTCCGCGCGCTCGGCAAGGTTTGCCGCCTCTGCAGCCTCCGCCTCCTCCACGGTGAACCCGAATGCGCCCGCGGCAGCTGCGGCCGCAGCCTCTTCCGCCCTAGTGGCGATGCGCTGCAGCTCATCGTCGGTGGTGTCACGGGTGAGGCTCTTCTGTTCGTCAGCATGGACCGGCACCTCTTCCAAGTTGTCGAAGAACGCTTGCACGACGTCATCCGCAGGCTCTTGCCAAGTTGGAACGATTCCGTGTGAATCGCACAACGGCATCATGGCGCGGATCCGGTCAAGCGAAGAATTGTTGCATAATGGGACAACGCCCCTCGGCAGCGTGAATGGGTGCTGGGGGTCGCGTTTGAACAACTCCAGAAGCATTGCATCCAGCTCCAAGACGGTGAAGTTGTATGTCAGGACCCCGACTCGATGTCACATCGATCTAGCCTGTAGCACCTCATATCACTTTGCGGCCTCACGCACGGTATCCCCACGGGTGTCGCCTTACCTTTGCCCGGGACCGTTTGCGCCTTTTGGCTCACGTATATGATAGTGTCGCTAGCATCCATATGATAAGGAGCCCGGGCTGACATGACTAGTCGTAAACCCAAAGTGGCACAGACTTACAGGGAGAGGCATCCATGACCCAGCATCGAATGTGTCGGTCATCAGCGAGTGAATCCAGGCTGTAGCACTGGGCTAGCAGGACTCCGGTGAACCGGGCTGTAGCGGGCTAACAGGACTCCGGTATTCATCGCGTGACATTTCCCCGAAGGGACAGACACAAGAACGAAGAAGGACACATGCCGGCCAGCCTAAGTGTTCCGGAGCAGTAGCGAGCTACCATGGCTCGGTGGAAACACTAGGAGACATTTCCCGGTAAGAGAGGCTACTAAAGATAAACAACTAGATGGTCAGATCCCACACATACCAAGCATTTCAATAGCATACACACAATATGCTCGATATGTGCAAATACAACATGGCATCACAACATGACTCTACGACTCAAGTAATTTATTCAAATAGGCTCCGAGGAGCGAGATATTACAATCATGGGTCTCATGACCCAACAATCAGAGCATACCAGTCAAAGCACATGCGGAAGCTTAACATGTCTGAGTACAGACAACTATAAATGAAAAAGGCTGAGAAGCCTGACTATCTACCAGATCCTGCCGAGGGCACAAGATCGTAGCTGAGCTAACAAGCTAAACGTCGAAGTCCACGCGAAACTACTAGCGAGACCGAAGTCTCTCTGCAAAAACATAAATAGGCAAACGTGAGTACAAATGTACCCAGCAAGACTTACATCAGAACTATCTACATATGCATCATTATCAACAAAGGGGATGGTGGGGTTTAACTGCAGCAAGCCAGCTTTGACTCGGTGGCTATCCTGAACTACGACTGCGAGTAACTCTTTTGAGGTGGCGCACACGAGTCCACATATTCACCATATCAATACACCACTATGGAACCGCTCCTGTCTCCCTACGAGAACGCCATTCATAGCACTCACGCTTATCGTGCGTATTTTAGAGTATCCACTTTCACTTGTCTATGAACTGATATAAGCAACCCAGAGGTCCTTTTCCGTGGACACGGCTATTCGAATAGATTAGGTTAACCCTGCAGGGGTGTACTTCTTCACACACGCTCTCACCACTTACCGCCGTTTACACGACATGTACTCGGCAACCTTCAAGCGGAAGCCCAACGTGGGTGTCGGCCACGGCCTGCCTAAACACTCAAGTCTCTAGTCCAGGTTTATCGCCTATTCGGGTTCCATCCATGAGGAGATCCGGCCGGAGTTTCGCTCACAGCCCCAAACGATGTGTACAGGGTTCCGTGACACCAAACGGGTGCCCGGTTTACCCGGCCACGTGCCTACCGCATCACAGCCCACCCCTACGGTCAGCGCTGTCCACGGCCTCCAGCATACTACAAACACCAGAAACTACTTGCAACTCCTGGACAGTGGACAAGGGTGATTAAGAAGCCGAGAGGGTCCATTGGTTTCGGGCCCAATGCGTGGTAGTAGCTGAATCATGGATCACAAACACAGAACTCAGTTCCTGAGGACGGCTGCAATGAGACAACCCACCATGTACTCCTACATGGCCTCTCACCGCTACCTTTACCAAATCGTGTTCACACACTTAGCTCACACACAGTAGGACATGTTCACACACCTCTGATTCATCCCCGATGAATCAGACCTGACTCAACTCTAAGCAGTAGCAGGCATGACAAACAAACATGAATGAGTAGGCACAACAGGGCTCAAACAACTCCTACTCATGCTAGTGGGTTTCATCTATTTACTGTGGAATGACAGGTCATGCAAAGGATAAAGGGGTTCAGCTACCGCAGCAAGTAACAGATGAATCAATGTTGTCCTAATGCAGTAAAAGAGAGCAGGAGCGAGAGAGTGGGATTTTATCGGAATGAACAAGGGGGTTTTGCTTGCCTGGCACTTCTGAAGATAACATTGAGTCTTCATCAGTGTCAACGATCACGTCATCGGTATCACGTCTATCGAGAGGGGACAAATACCGGCAACTACAGAAAAACACGATCAATGCAATGCACAATATGATGCATGATCATGACATGGCAAAATGGATGTGTTTTGGGCTAATGCAACTAGCAACAGATTAAATGAAGTTGGTTTGAATATAAGATTCAAATTCAAACTCCATATGTGATTATTTAAATGCCCTTTAATTGATTTGTCCTAAACAGCACCTATAAGTTGTTCTAACATGCATGAAAATGGTACAGATGGATTCCTTGAATTTTTCTGATAATTTTTCATATATAAATTATTTAATTTGGAGTTACGGTTAATTTTCTATGATTTATTGAAGTTTTAGGCATTTTCTGGAATTTCCTGAATATTTAGAATTAAAATAATTCCAGAAAATGAATTATGGCGTCAGCACCACGTCACCGTGACGTCAGCAGTCAACTGGGCTGGCTCAGGTCAAACCTGACGTGTGGGGGCCACACGTCAGTGACACAGTGCTGGCTGGAGTCACAGACATGTGGGGCCGGTCAAAGGCCACGTCAGCGAGGTCAACGCCGACGCGTGGGGTCACTGCAATTAGATTAAACTTAATCTATTTTAGTTAGCCGGTTAGTTAGGCCGTGGGGCCCGGCTGTCAGTGGCTCTGGGGGGTTAGTTAGTGGGGTCATTAGCGCTAATGACGACGCCACGTCAGATACGCCGGCGATGAGTCGCCGGTGACCACAGAACACGGCGGGGCACGCCGGACTTGCGCTAGAGGCGTCAGTTTGGCGCGCTGAGGGCACCAGGGGATGGCCCTTGCTCCCGCGCATCTAGAGGACCGAGTGGGAGGTCGTGGGGTCGACGGAGCTCGTCGGAACGGAGCTCGCGGCGGCGGCCGGAGTTCGGGCGAGACGCGAGCGAGAGCTAGGGGGCACGGGAAGGCGAGCTGGGGCGTGATACGGGCTTGTGGAGACGGTCTGAGCACGATGGTGCACTCAGGTGGGAGCTCCAGTGGCTCTGGTCACGATGGCGACGAGGCACGGCGGCGGCGAGCTTCGGCCGTGGTGGAAGAAGGAGCTAGGGGACGAAATCAGGTGCGGGAATTGAGGGGAGGAGAAGAGGAACTCACGGGGAGTCGGACGAGACGCTAAGTGGGCTCGGGGACGTCCTGTCGGCGGCGAATCGAACGGCGGCGAGTTCCGGTGGCCGAGGAGGGGAACGGCGACGTGGGCGGCGATGCAGGGCTCCCGGCGTCACGTGAGTTGGTGGAGACGAAGAAGAAGGCGCGGCGGTTCTTCTGGAGGCATCGGCGAGGCGAGGGGTGGCCGGTGGCCGCGGCGAACAGCGTCGGTGGCGACGGCTGCGCTCGGCACGAGAGGGAGAGTGAAACAGAGGAGGGGGAAGAGCTCGGGAGAGAGTGAGAGGCCTGGGGGGGTGCGTGGCGTCGCGGACGGGGTCCAGGGCGACGAGAGGAAGCAGGAGGTGGCCGAAGCAGGGAGGAGGTGGCCGGGGCGCGTGGCCGCGCGCGCCGGGCGCGTGCCCGTCCTCCTGGCAGCGGAGGAAGGCGACAGGGGAGGGAGGCGGCGGTGGGCTGGGCCAGCGGGAGGAGCTGGCCAGCTGGGCCGGCTACAGGTAAGTGGCCCAGGTAGGCTTCTATTCTTTTTATTTTTTTAATCTCTGTTTTCTATTTTGTTCTGTTTTGTTTTGGTTTAGTAAAAATACTAAACCATTTTATAAAATCCTGAAAATAATTATGTGGCTAGAACTAAAATATACCAAACCACATAAAATGTTCCAGAATTATTGGACATATATTAATTATATATAAAATATAAATCCAATGCAATTAGTTATTGAATTAATTCAAATGGCCAAAACAAATATTTCTGTGACTCCAAAAATATTGGTTTGAATTTTACCTCTTACCAATATTTCTATAGAATAACAGGAACATTTTCTTGGATTCATTTGAGAAGAATTAAATGTTGGTTATTTTTAGAGGTTTTCTGAGGCTTTTGAAAATTCCTCAATTCAAATTTCATTTGAATTTAAACATGATGCAGTAACCAAGCTAGTCCAAGGCCAGGGTAAAGCTAGGGATGTGACAACTCACCCCCACTAAACAAGAATCTCGTCTCGAGATTCAAGCGCAGGGTAAGGTGAAAGGTAAACGCAACTAGTATAATCTTCACGATCCAGGTTGCACTTCAACTGAACGTTGATTCATTCACCATCATTGTCTTGATGTCTTGCTCTGAGAAATCCTGCCAACATGACATGGAGGGAAGAAGGAGACTCTAGAAGGGTCGATCTTCTTGAAGATCGAACAACTCACGGAATGAGACATAGGACCATCTTTCGGGTTGAGACACGAGATACACATCAATAGGGGTGGAAGAAACGGATGACGAAGGTTCACTAGGTAGACAACAATTCCAGACTCAAGAATGTGGTAAATGATTGTCACGTAGCGAGGAGTTGAGTTGCCATGATACCACAACGAGACACCTTCGGAACCGTGACTCGTAGATATCTCCCCTTAAGTGGCAAAAAGAATTACCTTTGATTCAGAGATCATTGAAACTCTTTATACCAGCTTAAGGCAAAACACAGCAATCGATTGGCGGGGGTCGGTAGAATGGCATACTCGGACTTGGATGATGTGGATTACCTTGTTGAAGACAACGTAATGGATGAATTTGCTTATCACCGGAAATGGAGGAGACCCATGGTAGAATGACACATTGGCGGTGCAAGCTGGGAACAAAATGCAAATGCTGGGAATGATTCTGGTAACTGGGGAAGAACCCAACAATAGGGAGTGAATTCACTGTTTGAAGAGGTCATAGCATTGCCGAGGAAACTGAGAGTAATCCCAGTTAGAGCCGATGATAACACGTAACGCTTGTGCGTGCTCTCAAGAACTTGAGCATTTCCATATTCATCAAGGTTTTACCAACATTCGTGTCAAGGGTCCGGCAACACAACTTGCTACCATGATGAATGATGATGGAGGATGTAGATGCAAAGAAAGATAACACCTTCTCAGATTTCATCTTAGCGAGGCCAAGGAAACAAAATCTGGATGATCGACCGAGAAACATTTAGCACTCCGCTTCTAATGTTCTCCTTGATGTGCTAGTGTAACCCATTCATAGAAATGGTCTGGTATCTAGGACATCAAGTAAAAGGTCGGACTTCGGGATCTCAAAATCCATAGGGGCAACTAGGGAGTAAATCCTACGAAATCCCTATGGGGAGGTGGCCAACTTCCTCAATCAAGATATTATAATAACAGGTCTTCCGGCTGGGTGTGTTGGCCACGACATCCACTTTACCGGTTATCGAGGGACCAATATTATAGTTCTTGGAGAATGTTCCAACCATCATATCTGCCTGAGATTCAGATCTGGTTGGTGTCAGGATATCCCAGACTCATCAAGTCTAGAAAGAATAATGAAAGTTTGCAACACAAATCGACGAGATGACGTTGCGAGATTCTCGGGAAATGAACTACGATAGTAAGCTCCAAAACATGAGCTGGTTCTGCTACAAACATGTGAACACGTTGTCCCGGACAAGCATGACCACGTGGTAGTCTTACAATAAAACACTACCGAGTTCTGGTTGGGAACCATCACCGTGGATAACGAAGTCCTTGCATAAGTCATATGATTAGCTCTTATGAAGGAACTTCTTCCCCTTGAACAAATCAATCAATGGCTTGGTGTGCTCGGGACACATATGGAATGAAGGTTACAAGTCTCCAGACCACAGAATACTTCGCACGTGTGCATGACTAATTTGGAATGATTCCAGGGAAACAAAACAATCTTCCTCAAATTCATGGCGGCAACTTGCATCATATGCACATGAATTAGGGAAAATCACTACTTTCATTCACACATATGCTTCATGAACGAAACACGAAGAAATGCTTACACAAGTTTCCAACACTAGGTTGATGTTCAACATGATTCATGGGGGGAGACAAAATGCTACTGATGGGCTCAACAGCAACTCATCGGAATTTCCATATCACTGGACTTCCACCATCATGTGAACACGGTGATAGCATTGGTCAGACCAAAGATGTAATGGTGTATGCTCGAGGGATCAACCACGAGTAGGACAACATTACGAGCATCGTTGGTACTGATTTGATTGACGATAGCCCACACTCAAATCAAAGGATTGATAAGACAATAGGTCCAGCAACTGATCACAGGGACCAATCGATGAAGATATCATCTTTCTTCAACACACACTACACAAGAATATCCCTTTGGAACGATCTAAGTCAGACAAGTTTTTATCTTCCAACTCTCCAAGTTGTTGTCCAGCTTAACCAACTAGCTCAGGGATATCTAACACCGATTCTTGGAAAGAAGGTGGTTCATAAGAAACCAACTTGATCACGGGCTCAACATAACGGTCAGGTGACGACCTGGTAGTACTTCCGAGAAGATCTTCGGAAAATCACGAACCACCGATATGTTACTAGGCTCGAGAACAATCTTGCTTTTCAGGGCAAGATGATATGATCAAATGAGCGAGGACTTGACAAATCCTAACTCATCAATCAAAGAGTGCACCAGGAAATAAGGACTAGGTAGCACGATCAATCTTAGAATGGTGATTCAATAACCAACACACTAAGAATGAAATTGTTGTCCTTTAACTACCCAGCAACGAGGTTGCTAGGCGTATTGATTTCACACATCACAATTCATTTGTCGGTATTCCGGTTGCATCAACACGAAGACCGAGGAATGACTAATGATGGCAAGAAGTATCACTGTACCAAGAGTTCATAGGATGGTGTGCAATTCCTATAACAATCTCGATATAAAGATGGTAATACTCCAAGGTAGAACAGAACAAAAGCTGGATTAGCAATTTGATCTACGGAGCACAACTTCTTTGACCCAATCTTGGATATGGAAGAGGTACTAGAGTTTGTTTCTCCTAGTCATTCAGGACGGAATGGCTTGACGGGCCACAAGAGTAATAGGCATCGACAAACGAATGCGCGCATACTCTTGACTATCAATTGATAGACGAAGGTCAGTAGACAACTAAAGAGGGACAACTCAAAGGAACATATAACTTTCTGAGTTGTGGATGCATAAATTAGTATGTCGAACCGAGTTCAACATAATTCTTCCGGATAACCCATGCAGAAAGGTAGAACTGGCAGAGTCACGATTTATGAATGGAGAACTCCTCAAGAATAATCCTGTTGTGATATTTCAGTTCAACGAGGAACTTCTGCCATAAGTAGTTCATGGTATTTGGAAGAAGAAGATACCACGGACTTCAAGGACTATCGCAAAGGTTACTAATATCCCGAAGGCACTAACAATTACTATCAACACGAAGTAGGTGGAGTGAATCTCGGGTTCAAGAACCCAGGAACAGAATACCTATTACTCAGTAGCATCACGGAATGCTTTCGAGGATAAAGGCCAGAATCATCACACTGGGACACCAATCATGGCTCAATTACTAGGTGATCCCCTAAGACACCTAGGGTCATAATAATAGCTCCAACATATATGTCAGGGCAATAAATTACCTCAACTCAACAATTAGTGTGATTGAGCTGGCATAAAGGAACATCGAAACCAGAGGGAAAGGATTTTGCAAATTGCTTCAAACTATTTAGAAACCTGGGATGACTCGGACAGCATAACGGCTGTAAATGCTCAGAAAAGACTTGAGACATTCACAAAAATGGTGGCATAACCACTCAGAAGCACAATATCAAGGTTTCGAGATCAACAATTAACATACGGAAGTAGTAGAAACTGAACTCAAGCTTAAATCCAACAATCTTATAAGTCTACGGATTAGTAACACGTGATCCTGATAGAAAGAAGAGAAAGCCTAGTTCTTAATCGCCGTAGAAGAGAAGATGATGACTCAGATCAGAAGGCCATGAGGTATAAGGAGTAAAAAGAGCCTTACGTTCCATCCCACAATCAATTCCCTTATATAACTAAAGAATTTCTAGACTCAACTTCGACCAGTTTGGCTTAGTAATCCTACAGGCAGTCAAGCTCTGATACCAACGCTGTCAGGACCCCGACTCGATGTCACATCGATCTAGCCTGTAGCACCTCATATCACTTTGCGGCCTCACGCACGGTATCCCCACGGGTGTCGCCTTACCTTTGCCCGGGACCGTTTGCGCCTTTTGGCTCACGTATATGATAGTGTCGCTAGCATCCATATGATAAGGAGCCCGGGATGACATGACTAGTCGTAAACCCAAAGTGGCACAGACTTACAGGGACAGGCATCCATGACCCAGCATCGAACGTGTCGGTCATCAGCGAGTGAATCCAGGCTTTAGCACTGGGCTAGCAGGACTCCGGTGAACCGGGCTGTAGCGGGCTAACAGGACTCCGGTATTCATCGCGTGACATTTCCCCGAAGGGACAGACACAGGAACGAAGAAGGACACATGCCGGCCAGCCTAAGTGTTCCGGAGCAGTAGCGAGCTACCATGGCTCGGTGGAAACACTAGGAGACATTTCCCGGTAAGAGAGGCTACTAAAGATAAACAACTAGATGGTCATATCCCACACATACCAAGCATTTCAATAGCATACACACAATATGCTCGATATGTGCAAAGACAACATGGCATCACAACATGACTCTACGACTCAAGTAATTTATTCAAATAGGCTCCGAGGAGCGAGATATTACAATCATGGGTCTCATGACCCAACAATCAGAGCATACCAGTCAAAGCACATGCGGAAGCTTAACATGTCTGAGTACAGACAACTATAAATGAAAAAGGCTGAGAAGCCTGACTATGCCAGATCCTGCCGAGGGCACAAGATCGTAGCTGAGGTAACAAGCTAAACGTCGAAGTCCACGCGAAACTACTAGCGAGACCGAAGTCTCTCTGCAAAAACATAAATAGGCAAACGTGAGTACAAATGTACCCAGCAAGACTTACATCAGAACTATCTACATATGCATCATTATCAACAAAGGGGATGGTGGGGTTTAACTGCAGCAAGCCAGCTTTGACTCGGTGGCTATCCTGAACTACGACTGCGAGTAACTCTTTTGAGGTGGCGCACACGAGTCCACATATTCACCATATCAATACACCACTATGGAACCGCTCCCGTCTCCCTACGAGAACGCCATTCATAGCACTCACGCTTATCGTGCGTATTTTAGAGTATCCACTTTCACTTGTCTATGAACTGATATAAGCAACCCAGAGGTCCTTTTCCGTGGACACGGCTATTCGAATAGATTAGGTTAACCCTGCAGGGGTGTACTTCTTCACACACGCTCTCACCACTTACCGCCGTTTACACGACATGTACTCGGCAACCTTCAAGCGGAAGCCCAACGTGGGTGTCGGCCACGGCCTGCCTAAACACTCAAGTCTCTAGTCCTGGTTTATCGCCTATTCGGGTTCCATCCATGAGGAGATCCGGCCGGAGTTTCGCTCACAGCCCCAAACGATGTGTACAGGGTTCCGTGACACCAAACGGGTGCCCGGTTTACCCGGCCACGTGCCTACCGCATCACAGCCCACCCCTACGGTCAGCGCTGTCCACGGCCTCCAGCATACTACAAACACCAGAAACTACTTGCAACTCCTGGACAGAGGACAAGGGTGATTAAGAAGCCGAGAGGGTCCATTGGTTTCGGGCCCAATGCGTGGTAGTAGCTGAATCATGGATCACAAACACAGAACTCAGTTCCTGAGGACGGCTGCAATGAGACAACCCACCATGTACTCCTACATGGCCTCTCACCGCTACCTTTACCAAATCGTGTTCACACACTTAGCTCACACATAGTAGGACATGTTCACACGCCTCTGATTCATCCCCGATGAATCAGACCTGACTCAACTCTAAGCAGTAGCAGGCATGACAAACAAGCATGAATGAGTAGGCACAACAGGGCTCAAACAATTCCTACTCATACTAGTGGGTTTCATCTATTTACTGTGGAATGACAGGTCATGCAAAGGATAAAGGGGTTCAGCTACCGCAGCAGGTAACAGATGAATCGTTGTTGTCCTAATGCAGTAAAAGAGAGCAGGAGCGAGAGAGTAGGATTGTATCGGAATGAACAAGGGGGAGGAGGTGGGCTGGGCCGGCCAGGTGGGGGGGGGGAGCTGGGCCGGCTACAGGTAAGTGGCCCAGGTACTTCCTTCTCTCTCTCTCTCTTTTATTTCTATTTCAGTTCTGTTTTCTTTTTTTTTAATTCTTTTGCCACTGTTTTGAATTAAAATAATAATTCAAACAATGCCAAAGCTCCTCTGAATATTTTATATTGCTAGATGGACTTTTCCAAAAGCTTATAAAATATTTCAGGGGGTATTTGAAATTATATTCTAATTATATGAATATAATTCAAATTCAAATAGCTAATGAATTAAATCCAAAGTCCCAAAAATAAATCCTTAAAAATGTTCAATATTTTGGTTGGGACCAGAACCCTTACCAAAAATTATCAAACATTTAAGAAGAGCCTTTTGGAGCAATGAATGAGATTTCTAGGGTTTTTGCCCCTCTTTTATTTAGGGTTTTGAGGCTTCCAATATTCCTCAATTCAAGTTTCAAAAATATAGACATGATGCACACATGAAGCTAGCCTAGAGCAATGCCAGAAGCTAGGGATGTGACAACTCACCCCCACTAAACAAGAATCTCGTCTCGAGATTCAAGCGTAGGGTAGGATGAAGGGGAAACGCAAACTAGTACAATCTTCACGATCCAGGGTGCACTTCAGTTGAACGTTGATTCATTCACCATCATTGTCTTGATGTCTTGTTCTGAGAACTCCAGTTATTATGACAATGAGAGGAGAAGGAGACTCTAGAAGGATCGATCTTCTTGAAGGTCGAACAACTCAGGATTAACTCACAGAATGAGACATAGCAACATCTCTCGAGCTGAGAGACGAAGCACGCACCCATAGGAATGGAGTGAAGCAGATGACAAGGGTTCACTAGGTAGACAACAATTCCACACCTAAGAGGGTGGTGAACGGTTGTCAACGTAGCGAGGAGTTGAGTTGCCATGATACCACAACGAGACACCTTCGGAACCGTGACTCGTAAATATCTCCCCTTAAGTGGCAAAAGAATTACCTTTGATTCAGAGATCATTGAAACTCTTTATACCAGCTTAAGGCACTATGACTCTATGACAACATGGCATCACAACATGACTCTATGACTCAAGTAATCTATTCAATAGGCTCCGAGGAGCGAGATATTACAAACATGGGTCTCATGACCCAACATTCAGAGCATACAAATCAAGCACAAGCGGAAGCTATCATGTCTGAGTACAGACATCTATAAATGAAAAAGGCTGAGAAGCCTGACTATCTACCAAATCCTGCCGAGGCACAAGATCGTAGCTGAGGTAACAAGCTAAACGTCGAAGACCACGCGGAAATACTAGTGAGACTGAAGTCTCTCTGCAAAAACATAAAATAGGCAAACGTGAGTACAAATGTACCCAGCAAGACTTACATCAGAACTATCTACGTATGCATCATTATCAACAAAGGGGATGGTGGGGTTTAACTGCAGCAAGCCAGCTTTGACTCGGTGGCTATCCTGAACTACGACTGCGAGTAACTCTTTTGAGGTGGCGCACACGAGTCCACATATTCACCATATCAATACACCACTATGGATCCGCTCCCGTCTCCCTACGAGAACGCCATCCATAGCACTCACGCTTATCTTGCGTATTTTAGAGTATCCACTTTCACTTGTCTATGAACTGATATAAGCAACCCAAAAGTCCTTTTCCGCGGACACGGCTATTCGAATAGATGATGTTAACCCTGCAGGGGTGTACTTCTTCATACATGTTTCCACCACTTAGCGTCTGCACACGACATGTGCTCGGCAGACTTCAAGCGAAAGCCGACGTGGGTGTAGACCACGACCTACCTAAACACTCAAGTCTCTAGTCCAGGTTTATCGCCTATTCGGGTTCCATCCATGAGGAGATCCGGCCGGAGTTTCGCTCACAGCCCCAAACGATGTGAACAGGGTTCCCGAGATACCAAACGGGCATCCGGTACACCGTGCCACGTACCTACCGCATCACAGCCCACCCCTACGGTCAGCGCTGTCCACGGCCTCCAGTAGGCTACAAACACCAGAAACTACTTGCAACTCCTGGACAGAGGACTAGGGTGAATAAGAAGTCGAGCGGGGTCATATTTCAGGGCCCAATGTATGGTAGTAGCTGAATCATGGATCACAAACACAGAACTCAGTTCCTGAGGACGACTGCAATGAGACAACCCACCATGTACTCCTACATGGCCTCTCACCGCTACCTTTACCAAATCGTGTTCACACACTTAGCTCACACACAGTAGGACATGTTCACACACCTCTGATTCATCCCCGATGAATCAGACCTGACTCAACTCTAAGCAGTAGCAGGCATGACAAACAAACATGAATGAGTAGGCACAACAGGGCTCAAACAACTCCTACTCATGCTAGTGGGTTTCATCTATTTACTGTGGAATGACAGGTCATGCAAAGGATAAAGGGGTTCAGCTACCGCAGCAAGTAACAGATGAATCAATGTTGTCCTAATGCAGTAAAAGAGAGCAGGAGCGAGAGAGTGGGATTTTATCGGAATGAACAAGGGGGTTTTGCTTGCCTGGCACTTCTGAAGATAACATTGAGTCTTCATCAGTGTCAACGATCACGTCATCGGTATCACGTCTATCGAGAGGGGACAAATACCGGCAACTACAGAAAAACACGATCAATGCAATGCACAATATGATGCATGATCATGACATGGCAAAATGGATGTGTTTTGGGCTAATGCAACTAGCAACAGATTAAATGAAGTTGGTTTGAATATAAGATTCAAATTCAAACTCCATATGTGATTATTTAAATGCCCTTTAATTGATTTGTGCTAAACAGCACCTATAAGTTGTTCTAACATGCATGAAAATGGTACAGATGGATTCCTTGAATTTTTCTGATAATTTTTCATATATAAATTATTTAATTTGGAGTTACGGTTAATTTTCTATGATTTATTGAAGTTTTAGGCATTTTCTGGAATTTCCTGAATATTTAGAATTAAAATAATTCTAGAAAATGAATTATGGCGTCAGCACCACGTCACCGTGACGTCAGCAGTCAACTGGGCTGGCTCAGGTCAAACCTGACGTGTGGGGGCCACACGTCAGTGACACAGTGCTGGCTGGAGTCACAGACATGTGGGGCCGGTCAAAGGCCACGTCAGCGAGGTCAACGCCGACGCGTGGGGTCACTGCAATTATATTAAACTTAATCTATTTTAGTTAGCTGGTTAGTTAGGCCGTGGGGCCCGGCTGTCAGTGGCTCTGGGGGGTTAGTTAGTGGGGTCATTAGCGCTAATGACGACGCCACGTCAGATACGCCGGCGATGAGTCGCCGGTGACCACAGAACACGGCGGGGCACGCTGGACTTGCGCTAGAGGCGTCAGTTTGGTGCGCTGAGGGCACCAGGGGATGGCCCTTGCTCCCGCGCATCCAGAGGACCGAGTGGGAGGTCGTGGGGTCGACGGAGCTCGTCGGAACGGAGCTCGCGGCGGCGGCCGGAGTTCGGGCGAGACGCGAGCGAGAGCTAGGGGGCACGGGAAGGCGAGCTGGGGCGTGCTACGGGCTTGTGGAGACGGTCTGAGCACGATGGTGCACTCAGGTGGGAGCTCCAGTGGCTCTGGTCACGATGGCGACGAGGCACGGCGGCGGCGAGCTTCGGCCGCGGTGGAAGAAGGAGCTAGGGGACGAAATCAGGTGCGGGAATTGAGGGGAGGAGAAGAGGAACTCACGGGGAGTCGGACGAGACGCTAAGTGGGCTCGGGGACGTCCTGTCGGCGGCGAATCGAACGGCGGCGAGTTCCGGTGGCCGTGGAGGGGAACGGCGACGTGGGCGGCGATGCAGGGCTCCCGGCGTCACGTGAGTTGGTGGAGACGAAGAAGAAGGCGCGGCGGTTCTTCTGGAGGCATCGGCGAGGCGAGGGGTGGCCGGTGGCCGCGGCGAACAGCGTCGGTGGCGACGGCTGCGCTCAGCACGAGAGGGAGAGAGAAACAGAGGAGGGGGAAGAGCTCGGGAGAGAGTGAGAGGCCTGGGGGGGTGCGTGGCGTCGCGGACGGGGTCCAGGGCGACGAGAGGAAGCAGGAGGTGGCCGAAGCAGGGAGGAGGTGGCCGGGGCGCGTGGCCGCGTGCGCCGGGCGCGTGCCCGTCCTCCTGGCAGCGGAGGAAGGCGACAGGGGAGGGAGGCGGCGGTGGGCTGGGCCAGCGGGAGGAGCTGGCCAGCTGGGCCGGCTACAGGTAAGTGGCCCAGGTAGGCTTCTATTCTTTTTATTTTTTTAATCTCTGTTTTCTATTTTGTTCTGTTTTGTTTTGGTTTAGTAAAAATACTAAACCATTTTATAAAATCCTGAAAATAATTATGTGGCTAGAACTAAAATATACCAAACCACATAAAATGTTCCAGAATTATTGGACATATATTAATTATATATAAAATATAAATCCAATGCAATTAGTTATTGAATTAATTCAAATGGCCAAAACAAATATTTCTGTGACTCCAAAAATATTGGTTTGAACTTTACCTCTTACCAATATTTCTATAGAATAACAGGAACATTTTCTTGGATTCATTTGAGAAGAATTAAATGTTGGTTATTTTTAGAGGTTTTCTGAGGCTTTTGAAAATTCCTCAATTCAAATTTCATTTGAATTTAAACATGATGCAGTAACCAAGCTAGTCCAAGGCCAGGGTAAAGCTAGGGATGTGACATTGTAGTTGAGGCCCGACCGCAGTCTCATGATGTCCGCCGAGTTCTTGAATTCCCAGGCGGGCCTCCCCCTCTCCTGCAGGGGGGTAATGCGGCGGCGGAGGAAATCTGCCCCGACAGTACCTACAGTGAGCCCGGCAAGCCTGAGGCGAAGAATCCTAGTGATGGCGATCTTCAGCCTCTCATCTTCCGAGGCCACGTTGCTCCAGTCATTGCCGCGCACTATTGGAGCTTGGCGCACGGCGGTGAAGGGCTGCGGATTCTCCTCGACGATCCAGCACCACTCCGCTCTCCACTCCTCCCACTTGCTGCGGAGCTCACCATTCAGGTACGCCTCCTTCTTGCCGACTCTCGAGACCCAGGCAATCCCTCCGGCAAGCGGCTTTCCTCTCTCTACCCGAGGTATGAAGTAGTGGCGGAAAAGGGCAACACTGGGGTGGACTCCGACAAAGTTTTCGCACAAATGTGCGAAAACTGCCATGGTCAGGACAGCATTGGGGGTGAAGTGAACGAGGTGGAAGCCGTATGTGTTCATGATATCGCAGAAGAACTCCGAGAAGGGCGGGCAGAGCCCGCAATAGAAGAATAGTGCAAAGAATGGGTACCCGTTTGTTGCCAGCTTCGAAGCAGTAGCCGGGAGTACCCTCGTGCGCGGATGCGCACGCGTCTCCGTTGCCCAAAAAAGGTAGAAGTACTCCCTCAGCTCCTGCACGCCGAGCTGAGGGGAGAAGATCGCCCGCTCCTTCCGCAGCGCCGCGAGCCGCTGCGCCTCGGCCGACTTCACGCCCTTTCCCTTGTCGGCTTTTGGGGCCATGGCGGAGGTGGTGAGGGAGGTCGACGGC